>NW_012099654.1:5429034-5434285 GCF_000951045.1 Mandrillus leucophaeus
CCATAAATAATTCCATTTATGTTCTGCCTCAAAAAAAAAAAAAAAAAAAGCAAGAAAGAAAAGAAAAATTAACCATCACATGCATACATACACCATCTACATATCTGTATAATATTCTTCTCTGTAATGTATTTGTCAAGTCCTCTATTGATTGATATTTAAATTGTTTACAATCTTTTGCAAATAATTCTACAATTGGAAAAGTAACATGTTACATTTGTCATTTTACACAAGTGAGAATACTTGTAGGATAAATTCTTTGAAATGGAACTACTTCATCAAGTGTTCATTTGTCAAAATGTGAGATTGTGATAGATATTGCCAAACTGACTTACATCAATTTTTACCCCTACCAGCAATGTATGAGGTTGCTTCTTCACACCTTTTATATGATGAACTACTTACTATTTAATCTAAAGTAGTTCAAATGTTAGGAACACTGTAAACGATGCCACAGCCCTATGAAAAGAGCATTGTTCTTCCTTCTTTTTCAGTCTTCTCTTTGGGCAATTTTTGCGCCAAACTTCTGCATTTTTGACTAGGCTGATTCAAGTTGCAAGAATAGGGAAAAGAGATAGCTTAGGTTTGGCGCTGGGATAGGGAGCATTTCACCCAGGCCGTCTAAAGTGAGTGAGTGAATGCTCTTGTCCAATAGCTGTTTCATGACCTTCCTGAAATGACGGTGGTGGTCTGCATACAAAGTTTCCCACATAGGTGTCCACATCATCAAACCCTCTTCACCATCAGCCCTAATTAGCCACCTCCTAAAGCTGAGCAGGATGTGCAACTCTGTAGCCCGCAGACTCTTCCTCCAGGCCAGGCGCCAGCCCTTCCAGCTCAGTAGGACTCTCTGGGAGAGTCTAACAGAGTTGCAACCTGACTGGGCTCTTCCTGGAGTAAAGACCAACACTCTCACTGCCTAATCTTTATCAAACACTAGCTGTTTAAAAGCCATTTCAAAGAGAGGTGTCTCGAGTTCCCTGATTGGTTTTGACAGCTAATGATCTAAGTGCCATTTAGTATTGTGAACACAGACAGCAGAATGACAGAGTGGGACTGGGACCTGGCCAACCCCTTCCAGCCCAGCACATAGTAGTAGGTGCTTATTGGGTGTTCCTCATGTATCTCACTCAAGCCCCATAACCACTCCTTCAAGTATTATTTCACCTATTTTATAATCAAGATTCCAGAGAAGCAAAGTAACCTGCTCTAGATAATGGAGCTAATTGATGGTAGAGATCAGGTTTTAACGTTGGTATTTTGCCCACATCTCCACTGGACCCTCCTGTTGCAGCTTTTCCTTACGGTGCACCTCCTGCCTGGAGAGTCCTCACCACTCCCGCCAGCCCTTCACCCTGCGTGGTCTGGAACTGGCTCATTAGGAGGCCTGTGGCCAGCCCAGCACAGATGCTCATCAACCCTAGCCAACTGGAGCTTTCGGAGGGGCTGAAGGCAGTAGGAGATAAAAGGAAAGCACCACCCAGTGTTCCCAGAGAGTGTTGGAGTCCAAACTAAACTTCAAGCACTTCCTCCTGTCTGGACTGCCATTCCCCCTATATGCTTATCATGGCCCCTGGCCCTGGCTTGTCCCTGTCACCCTTGAAGAGTCACTGATCTCTCTCTCTGCCCTTGGGCCAAGCCCTCCCCCTCTCTGCTTCCATAGCAACCACTCCCAACACAATGAATTATAAAACTGTTCCCTCTTCTGTCAACACTCACTAGGAGCTTCTTGAGAGTGATATTTGATATCGTTAGGTGCTCACCTTTTTAGCCCCAGTTCCTCACTCAGAATAGACCTGTCCTAAAGTTTGTTAACCTGAACTGAAATCTCTCACCTGATCCAATAGTACGTGGGTAAGAGCCAGGAATCAAAGATGAAGCCAAAAGACCAGTTGGGGAGGTGAGCCACAGAGTGGGCAGATCCAGAACCTTTGCTTGGGAAAACATGCCTGAAGTCCTCCTTGGGGGTGGCAGCCCCATATTCATGGGTGGTCAATCTAGGTTAGAGAAAAAGGGTCAGAGTAGAACATGCCCATCCCATCCCTGAAAGTCCTGGATTCAGGCCCTACCTCTCCTGAGAAGTCCATTCTGCCTGCTTCAATGCCATAGATTTCTCTTTTTTCTCTAATTCCAAAGTAGTCTTCCTATGCATTCTTGTATGTGGCTTTGTTCTAACTGGACATGACTTTGGACATATAATGTGTTTCTCCAAATCCTTACAGCTAACCCTCATTTAGCACAGTCTATTTGTCCAATGCTGTTCTAGGCCTAGATATATATTTGATCTCATTAATCTTCACAGTGACCCTACATGGAAGGTACTATTATTATAACCTTTCTACAGAAATAGAAATTGAGGCACAGAAGTGTTAAGTAGGTTGCCCAAAGTCACATAGTTAGTAAGTGGTAGGGCCCAGAATCAAACTCAGGTAGTCTGGCTTCAGAATCTATGTTCTTAATCATCCCAAGTGGAATGGAAGCCCCTGAAAAGTCACACTTTCACCCACTCCCCACCAATCTGTGGAGCCCTGCATACTGAGTAAGAATCTCAGTAACATCCTTTGAAGAACAGTGAGTAATAGGATAGCTGACCCAGACCTGCCTATGCCTGGGGATGTTATAGCTTAGGTCGGGGCCACCTGGGTTTCAAAAAGTGTTAGCTCTTTTTGATGTCCCTTTATGGCATTATGACCAAGGGTGCCTTTGGGTGTAGATCATGTCTTGGAGATCTTCTCCTCCTAGCCTTCCCCTTTCTGTGGATCTCTGCTGATTTATTCCCAGAAATAAGGAAAGAAAGCCGGCAGGCACTTTTCCCAAGGAGTGTTAGTGTGTGTTTGTTCTTCATTAATGAGATGGTGGAAACCATGCCAGCTGGAGTTTTACTAGCCTGAAAGCCCTTGAATCTGACCTTTCCAGTATGGCCTTCAGTCTAGGAAGTAAACACCAGAAGCTGACGGTGACAGAGCAGGTGAGTTTTATAGCTTGGAGGTATCCTAGGGTTGTGGGGGAACTGGGAGTTACTATTCCCACTGTCTTAGGTGGGGGTGGAGGAAGTAGATCTTTAGCTTCACAAACAAATGGGGTAATTACGCAGTCAGTTACTGCTCTTGCATTCACTTATAGTTCTTAGGAGGGTGAGGAAGAGAGAGAAAAAGGGGATGGACCTGCTGGGATAACATGAATTAGATCTTGGATAACAGATTTCTGACCAGCTCATTTTCCCAAGGTGCAGCATAGGAGAGCTTTTCCTCTACTACCCAGGCCTCTTGGGGGCTCAATTTGCATTAAGCATAAAGTTAGTGCTTGCAGTGTGTTTACTCTCATCTGGAAGTGGGTCATAGCATTCTACCATCAGGAAAGTAAACCAGCCCTAAATACCACATTGAGAACACCAAGGGTCTCGGTTAGCCACTTAGCGCTGGGGCTTGACGAAGGCTCTCCTGCACACCCCACCCCCTCGAAATCGAACCACAGTGATTTATGCCAGGTTAGAAGTAAAGGAGGCTGCTTTTAGTTATTTCACTGAATGTGCCTCCTGCAGGGTGGCCAGCTGGTGAAACACCCGTGTGGGCTGCTCAAGTTTTCATATTGATTTGCAAAGGCTCCCACTGATCCAAATGTCATAGCTGGTCTAGTATTCAAAGTTTAAATTCCTTGATTCGGGTCAACTGTTTTGTGCAAACCGAACCTGATGACAGTCTGCCCAGAATGAGTAAGTATGAACACTGATTCTAAGATGACATGACAGATCTTCAAACAAAGAAATCCGAACTTGCATATTTGCAGTGTTCACCTGCGAGGTCGACACTGACATTCTTCTTGTTCATGAAACAGTTTTGGAATCTCTCTTTGGAACTCCAGAATTTACAGTACCTTCTTTTGCATGCCTGAGGAATAGCCAAGATTTGGTTTAACTGAGGGTGCATTTGATTTTTGGAAACTATCAAAAATAATTTAGAGCCTAATCTGGTGTGTCAGGCCAGTAATCAATCACATTGGGTGATACTATCTGGAACCAAAAAGCATAATTATCAAGTAATAGATTTAATTTTCCTCCTGAACCAGCCCTGAAGGCTGCCGAAGAGAAGAATATAGTTGTTTTAGGCAATTGCTGCTTCCCAAAGTATTGATACCAACTTTAAAGGGCTAGTATTTACTTGGCTAAAAAGGTTATGAATTACTTGGGTTTTAAAAAAATCATTCTTATTACTTAAAATCACACACATTTATGTAAAAACTCCTCCTTCTCTTAAACAACATGTGATTCCATTGGCGTTTGAGCTTATTAACCAGCACTGTTTTTCCTGTATTTGTCATAGGCCATTAATTTATTTCAATAGTCCTACCATCGCTCCTGTGTTTTCATTGGCAGCAGTCCAGTTCCTGAATGTACTGCCGAGCAAGGAGCAAGTAGTTTATCATAACAAGGGGCCAGGATTATTGTCGAGAAAAGCAGAGGGAGGTCGCATCTGCCCTGCTGGCCAGGGGCTGGAATTTGATGTGGGCTTCTTTTTTATCCAGGGCAGTTGTTCCAGGGAGGTCACCCTCTGCTGTTCAGTTCATTTCACTGTGATTTGCTAAGCGCTAAACCTGTGCCTGGTATTGGACTTGGCACTTGAGAAGGTTGAAAGAGAAGGAGAACATGGTTGCCCCCCTCTCCCCCCAGGGAGCTCATCAATAACTAACTGCAAGTGAAGAAAAGGCAAACGGCATGAAAGAGGTGCAAATAAAACGCCATGGGGCCACACAGGGGGAAAGACAGAAAAAGGCATCCCAAAGCGGGGGGGACTGGAGGCACTGCCCGCAGAGAGTGGCAAAGGTGGCATTGGCAGTGTGGCCAGAGCCCAGGTTGGCGCAGAATCTGCAGCCACCTACCCTTCTTCCAACAAGCGAGTTCCCAGCCAAGCAGCAACAAGCCAGGCCAGTTCCGTGTATGGGATTACAGCGTTAGGTGAGAAGTTAATCACAAACATGAATCAGCCTTGTTTTTCCCTTCTAGGCTCAGCTCCCGAGCTCTGCAGGGGAGTGGGCAGGGCCCCTCGCTGTATGTACAGGAAATCATACTGGGGGAAACATGAAGCCAGCCATTTCTCACTAGGGCCAAGCTGTTACCTGCATCTTGAGATTACAGGGGAATTTATTACGTTACATAGGAAGAGAATCCCCTTGGTGTGACAGGCAGGAAGAAAAGCCATTCATGGGCCAACTGACTTCTTTGGTTCCACCCAGGCTGTGACCACTGGGCAGTGTC
>NW_012099654.1:5434373-5444331 GCF_000951045.1 Mandrillus leucophaeus
CCACCCCCTCCCTGCCACCCTGCTCTGTAGCTCCTCTGGGTTGAAGGCATCTAGGTCAGAAACCCTTTTGTGCTAAGGTTTCTGTTCTCTGTTTTCTCCCAGCCCAGATGGCCAGCGTATACAGAAACTCCACTTGTCTAAACCAGCAGGACTGGGTTAGGACCTGTGGTTCTGCCAAAAACCCTTCCCTTCCTAACCCTCTCCTGGAATGTCCCACACTCTCGGTCACTCTTATGTTTCCTCATATTTTTACTACTTCAGCTCTAGAGCATCCCACTTGCCAACTAATATTTGCGGGGTGGCTGTCACTTGCAAAGACTGGTGACGGTGTCTGTCTCCATCGTGTTGGAACGCTCTGGCCCTGTTTTCAGATTTCATAAATGCCACCCCTCTGTCTTGATGCTGACCTGACTGGGCAGCCTTTTAGTGAATGCTATGCTTGGCTCAGAGTCACGCCATCATGAAGTATTTCCCTCCCTTCTGAATTCTGTTTGCAAAATCCTCAGTTGCCAGCAGCTCCCTACGAAGAAAAGGCCTTGATATCATCAGAGGAAAGTAAACCTCTCTAGATTCTTAGTAAATCTTAGTAGGTAGCCAGTATTGCAAAGTGCTTTATTTATTTGCTTCTTTCATTTCTTTTAGAGCACTAAAGTTACTACATGCAACTAATTAATCAGAAAACTTTAGTGACTTTGACTTCATAGGTCACTGCACAAGCCTACTAATGTTCGAGAAATTCCATTTAACTCTGGGTTTGAATGTCACATTTATTTATGTAGCAAAAGGAGTCTACTTCTTTTTCTTCTTTTTCCTTCTGCCCCAAGAAATGTTCATCTGGGAAACAAGAGCTACAGAGTACTAGCACCAAAAGGGTTTCTTACTATTAAAACTTAAGTCAATCTCAAAGTTGGAGTCAAAATTAAAGTGGACTTTGGCAGTTTGATCTACAAGAGAAAACTCCTGAAGGGAGTGGATGGCCCAAAGATGGCAAGCAGGAGAGGACTGAGGAGGGATGAGAAGAGCGCACAGGAAAAGTCACACACAACACATCATTCAGGGAGGTTTTCTCCCTTCCTAACCAACAGAGCTGCACAGGGGAAGGCCCAGATAATGTGTGTGACCAGACTTCTTCCCCAGGGGTTAGATATGTGTCCTTTTAACATAGACACACATACGCCAGAGGTTAGGCACACACAACACCCCTAAAAGTCAAAATCACTTGTTATTAACAAAGCCCATGCTCACATCTGGGCAAAGGCAGAAGGGAACGGGACGAGATCACACACAGACACACACACACGCACACACTCACCCGAGACACAGATAAACAAGCATGCTGCCTGGAGCTGTCACCTCTCTCTGTAACAGACTGCAGGGGTCTTCTCTTGGGCCTCTCCTGGTGCCTTTCAGGGCTAATTGTTTTCTCAGACCTCTGTTTTTACTTTCAACACAATTAAACACATTAACAGCTCAGCTCAGCCAAGATATGCCAAGACCATGGGTTGGGGGCAGAAGGGAAGTGGTGCCCAGAAGAGGTGCATAGGGTGGGTGAGGAGACAGGGGTAGGCCTGTGGGAATGAGGGAGTTGGAGCATGAGCACCAACACTTTGGAAAACATCTGTGCCTCAAAAAAAGCTCATAGCCAACCCCAGGAACCAAATTCACAAAAAGTCTCAGTGGAAGGTGGTGGCCTTATGCTGAGGCAAGCTGTTTGTGGCACAGGCCGTGATGATGGCAGATGGAAGGCTCAACAGTTAGAAGAGTTTCTGGCTTTCAGATGAGACTTGACAACAGCCCCTGGCAAATTGACGTCTTGCTAGATTCTTAAAAACCCTGTGGTTTGGTCACCTTCCAACCTACCTGCTCACTTGGATGTTCCAAGAAGGTCACCTGAGTGAGGCACTCCTCAGATGTGGGGTTTTACACTGTTCAACAGCTGATGAATTTCAACTCTGCTGCAACTACCTTTCTAGGTAAGTGAGGGAAGTTTTAGGGAAATGAATCAAATTTCCCTCACACTGACTCAAGTGGAAGAATTAGTCCTTTAATTCTGAAGGATGGTTGAAAAATGCTAATGGACATTTATATTCAGAAAATGGAAATAACTTTTCTAAAATTCCAGTCAGTTTTCCAAATACTTCCCACTGATGCACCGAGGATGTGTTCTAGTTCTTTCAACACAAAGCACATATTTAGGTAGCCCCCATATAAAGGAACGAGATACACAGAACCTCCCCACTGAAGGATAGGCGGTGCATGGAGACAGTGTGTCTTGAAGATTCATGTTCCAGGAGATGCCCAGGTGGCTAAATGGTGTGCTGGGCCCAGTGCCTTGCTGTGGCCTTCCCCCACACCATTCTACCTCGCCAGCAACTGCTCAGTGGCAGAAGACCAACAACATTCTATATGTGAGGAATCAGAGGCCTTTCCAGAGAAACAATGCCTATCCACCGAGGGAGGGGCCTGGGGCCCAGTAACTGAAGGGAAAGCTCAGAATTGAAAGAAATGTTGCAGAATGTCTAACGGGTTTCAGTGAAGATGCCATCTCCTAATGGGCCTACAACCCCCAGAAGGCCCAGCACTTAGTTAGATGCACAGGACGCAGCGTGGAGCTCCATCCTCATGCAAAATTTATAACACAATCAATCCATGGAGTCCGTTTCCCCAATTGGAAGAGGCTTTTAGTGTGTTTAAATGCCGAAGAGAAAGAACTAGTATGTACAGAGAGAGGTAGAAGATACTGGACAGGAAGAGAGATTGGGGAAGAGGCAAGAAGCAAGAATCCAGAGAACAAGTGGAGGGGTTGGTCATGAACAAAGGAGGCAGCCTCTTTCCCTGTCATAGGAGGGTAGGACCCGGCTACAATTGGGTTGATAGGTTTGGAGTCTGAGCTGCTCACCTACACTGTTCGAATTTTGTGTGTAGGCAAGAGCTGGCATATATCACCTAAGTATTTTTGCAAGCACTCGGTCTTATGGAATTGGAGCTGAAAAAGGGGAAAGAGAACAGTGGTGAGTGGTCAGGATCCTGAAAGGAGCAAGGCTGTGTGACAGGAGTCCCTTGTATTTGTGTAATGTTTTTGACATTTTTCTAAACTTTTCACTTGGAGTGCTAAGAGTTAATCAGAGAAGCTGGAAGACACCCTGGAGATGTTACTCATGCAGTGCCCAGAGATGACAGGTCTAGCAGATCCTGGAGGCGGAGCCCTTGGTTCAGCAAAGTCTTTAGGGGCCACGGAGGAGCAATTTCAGCCTAGGCCTGGGTGTACTCTCTGGTGCTCAGTCAGGAAAGATGACAGCAGAGCTGCTGCATGATACCTATTAGTGTTCTACCTGGAAAAATCCCTTAAATGTGAGCATTTAAATTATACCCTCTCTCTGTCAATTTAAAAATGAAATCACCTATACCTAGTTATTTCAAATGAAAGCACCTTATTCTTAGGGTTAGTGACTTTGCTTTTACGATGCCGTGTCTCTAGACTCTCACACAACACCTGGCACATAGCAGTCACACAAGAACTCCTTGAGTAAATGAATGTCTGTAGGAGAAGAAAGTACCAAGAATAAAAATGAGAAAATAATTTGGAAATGGCTGAAAACCCACTGAAGCAATTTCTACTTCCTCTCCATCCTTATGGATTAAAGGGTTAATTTGACATTTGAATGAAAGCTTTTAAATCCTTAACTTCATTATCCATCCACTGTTAACATCTTGTTTGTAGATCCTTTTAGATCTCTTTTTATATACGTATTTTTTTCTTTCTCCCATTTTGCATTAATGGGATCGAATAACACATCTTATCTTATGAGCTGCTTTTCTCTTAGCAGTACGCTTTAGACATCTTTTCCCAATGTCAATAGATACCATTTTGGTGTCTAGTTCTAAGTGACAGTAAATGTTGTGGGTAGACATAAGGTCACTACCCAAAGGACTATAGGGAACCCTGGCGACATCTGCATTTAAGGGGCAGGCAGAAGAAGAGGGACTCATGAGAGACTCAAAAATGGGCCAAAAAGATGAGGGAAAAGCATGGAAAAGTAGTAACACAGAAGTAAGGAAGGAAGAAGTTTCAAGGAGGAAGAAGTAGCCACTGGCCCAAAAACTGCTGAGAAGTTTGATTAGTCAAGGACTGAGAGGTAGAATTAATTCAGCAAGAGGTGAGTATGCTATGCTTTCCACTGTCTCAACTTCCTCATGCTGTGAAATGAGAAAGGAGATTCTTGTCTGTTTACCACCTGGGCAGGAGCATTCTTTGACTTAAAGTGAGGTGAACTTTGTGTTTTGGAGAGGTATTGGTTAGAATCACATTTAGCTGCATTTAAGAGAAACCCCAATACAAAAGACTTGACCAAATGGATTTTATTCTGCTCAGCTGGGAAGAAATTTTGAGGCAGGCAGACAAAGGGTTGATACAACTGGTCAAGGTAGTCAGCAAGGACTCACACCCCTTTAAGCTGCTGATCTGCCGTTCTTTGCAGATTTCCTCCTTGCGGTTGCAAGGTGGCTGCTCTGCCACCAACCATCATGTTTACATTCCAGTCAGGAAGACAGACCAAAGGAGGATGTGCAAAATGTTCATATTATCTGAGTTTTTCCATTTCCATAAGAAACTCTACCCCCTAGATTTTACTTACACACCATTGGCCACAACCGGGTGGCATGGCTGCTCTCATGTGTCGGACTATCTGGAGATGGGAGTATTTTCTCCTGAGCACATTGCCAACCATTTCTTCTGACAAGGAAGAAGGAAACAGACCCTAGGGAAGCAACCAGTGGTATCTTCTACAGGATGATTATATGAGAAAGATTAGGCCTGAGCATAATGGCATGCAGGCTTCTGAGGTTTAATAAGTCTCTTTGTAAGAAGCAAAAATATTAAAGCAATCCATTTAATTCTAACAGGAAGTAAAGAATAAATCATGATCAGTCCCAGCTGGTTTTCCTCATAAAGTAGGTCAGTTAGAGGGATCAGTGTCAGCTAAACCTCTGTATTCCAGTCCTTTCAGTTTTAGTGACAGGCCCCTTATATTTTAAAATTTCACCTTGCAAAAATAGTTGGAAAAATCCAAGCTCAGCAAGTTGCTAGGAGACCTGAGGGACCTTACTGGGTGAGCCATCTGGGGCCTGAATTTCTCTTTCCTGATGACAGACGTGCCTGAAACCTGTTCAGTCTCCAAAGTTGGTTGGAGGTGGGTGGAATTTCAGCTCGGAGCAAACACAGAGAGATTCCCCATCACCAAGCCACAGCAACTTCTGCAGGGAAGAGCTGCCGCCAGTTCTCTGAAGTAGAAAGAGAAGCCAAACTGCTGAGGTAGAGAAAAGGTTTCCCAACCTTCTTTCATTAAGCAGTAACATAGCTACAGCTGTTCCATTTTCTCCACGGCTCCTCTGCCCTCATCCTGTTAAGGTTTTCTCCCTAGGGAGCTGGTCTCGAAACAGCATGCTACCAGGGGAAAGGGTCTGTGAGCTGCAGCCCACGATAGCTGAGGCCATCTGCAGATGCCTCGATAGACTGGCTTTTCCGCCAAGCCCCTGCCATCTCTCTTCCCCCATCTCCCTGCCCTCCACATTGCTAGAATGATATCTTTGTTAGCTAAATGTGATCGCATGCCAGAAGCCGTTCATCTAAATGAGCAAGTGCTTTCTGGGAATAGGCCTGATGAAAGAGAATCCAAGGAGAGCTCCGTCAGCCTGCCAAGCCCTGGCTGCTGAAAGGAAGGCCGTATTATTTTCAGAGGATGGGGTGTGCCAGGCCGGTGGTGAGACACCAGGAGGAGGCAGAGTCGTTTAGCAGGATCTTCATTCCTGCCCTGCTCTCTCAGCCCGGCACCCTCCCGCTGAGGATGCTAGATGGCTCTGGGGAAATTCCATTCTGTAATTCATTTAAGCAGGATAAACAGAGCTCCTGCTCTGGAAGATCCAGCCCTGAGCAAAAGGCACTTGGAATCGACATGGGGGGCTCGAATGTCCCTGTGAAACATAAACATAAGGAGGCAGGAGACATGAGATGCAGCCGGCTCTGACCCCAAAAAGCCATGGGACCTGAGTAAGTGACTTTGCCTCTCTGTTTTGGTCTCTCAGTAAAGTGATGCTGGGCTTTGTGGATCCCCGAGGGGCTGCAAAGGTTTTTTAGAGTTTCCACAGACATTATTTGATTTAAATTTGATTTAAAATTTTTCGACAATGTTAAAAAAATAGGAGATAATCAAATATGACACGGATCAAATTTTTACCCACCAAAGACTGCCAATGTGTTCGTTATAATGCCGTGTAAACACCTACTTGTGGGCAAACCTTGGAATGAAGTTGTCCTGCCATCTGTTTAATAGAAGAGTATCTGAGGTTGCAAGGAAAGCTATCTTTAAAAAATAGAAAAAAAAAATACAGTTACCATGTGCAGCTAGTTATCTGAATAAGGATTTTCTCTATATTGCATAACCAAGCATTCCAGAAATAAGCAGGGCACAAAGGCAGACCTGACTCCTCTTATCCATCTAACTTCACTTTTTGAGGGTCAAGAAAATAGCCTTATTACCTCAGTGATTAGCCTACAATTTACCTTCATTTTAACTTCAAAATGTATTAGCACTAATAAAACACTGCTTTGTCTAATTATCTGTGTAACTGTTCTAATATGGTTATATTACTAAAACGTTTGAAAATCACTAGAGCATAGACTGCAAATGGGCCTCAGCTATCACTAAGGTTCTTGGACCAGGGACCTAGATCAGGCAATCACCGAGACAGGAATGCCACATGAAAACCAGCGGCAGTGGACAAGCAGGTTTCATGGGGAGGGGACAGTTCAAGATACCTTCCACATAGCAAGCGCTCAGTAGCTGTTTGTTCATTGTCAACAAACAGAGCCAACCCTTGAAAGGGGTGTGAGTCTGTTCTAGATTTCTGAACATCCAGGAATTCGTAAAGGAGCAGGGCAAAGATGAGGGTGTAGCATTGGCAGGCAACGAGGAGATCAGACTGGCTGCCACAAAGTGTTTATGGGGGAGTGGGTGCAGTGGGAGAAGAGAACATAAACTTTGGACTTCCGAGAGTGACCTCTCAGCTGCTAAGCAGCCCTTAATCCTTGCTGCTGATTTCAGAAAATGTTCTGTTTAGGACCACAGGCAGAACTGCTGCCTATTCGCCAGGAGAACCTTGTAACCTGTTGCCAGAGTGTGTGGTTTCGTAAAACTGGAAGGAACATGATACTGTCCCATCACTGTCACTTCATTCCTACAGTGCTGAGTTGAGACAGCAAGTCTCATGCTAGATAGGAATCACCTGGAATCTGTTAAAACACAGATTTCTGGACCTCACCTCTCAGAAATCCTGATTCAGTGAGTTTAGCACGAGGCCTGAGAATTTTCATTTCTAACAAGCTCTCAAGTGAGACTGATACTGCTAGTCCCTGAACAACATTGAGTGGCACTATCTTAAATATTGAAAGGACACTCAATACATCTTTGTCATGGCGCAGGGGGGCTACAGAAGACGGGCAAAAGCTCCTCAATGGAATAAGCAGGACAGGGTGTCCTCTTTCACAATTGATGAGTGGCATGGATTAAAGAGAAATCTCAGATTTGAATCCACAGAGGATGGAGGAGGGAAGTCCCAGGAACATGGAGCAATAGGGCAGGGTACCCATCTCTGACCCAGCTTCCATACAGTTGTCTACCCCAGAGAACAACGTGAAGATGAAAAGCAAGGTCAGGTCAAGAGCAAGCCCTAGTAAAATGAGCAGGAACGGTGAGAGAGAGTCCAAAAGTGCTCATACAGCATCCTCAATATTGGGGCTAGTAGTCTATGGTTATCTGAGCAGTGGGATGAGGCATGGTCTTGAAAGTTCTATTGTGGGAAGAATGTCCATTTGATGTCAAGAGCAAATCTTACCCATGGTTACAGATACAATAATTTGTCTAGTCACAGACCATTCACCCTGTTTTCTTTATACTGCTCTTATTTTCACAATAAACACGTTTCTTTTGCAAAAGAGATGCCGGAATGTCCCCCTTCCCGCATCATTGGTTTAAAAGTATGCTACAACTTGACAGAATCTCAAAAACAGCTATCATCTTTTGATGTAGTGTCTCTTTACCAACATAGTGGTAAATGTAGCCATGTTGTTTTCAAATTTGCTGTTAAAATTCTGTTCTAAATCTTTTGAAAGAGACAAACAGATATCATACAGGGCAGGGTGTTGTGGCTTCAGTCGGGGAAATCATATGACTCACTCCTATAAATGTGTTAAAATACTTTCTTCCTTCCATAATTTAGCCACAAGTGTTAATTAAAGCGTCAAATGTGTGTTTGGACCTATAAAATCTTCATAACCAGCCAAAGCAAAAGGAAAAGCTATTGAACACTTGGAACTTTAAAAATGCATTTTCAAAATGGCCATATTGGAGCTGAACATTTTTCTTTAGCAAAGCTAAACTCCAAAAAGGAAAATAAAAACTGAGAAGTAAACCAAATTGCTTTTAAGAATGATCCTGTGGTGGCCAGGCACGGTGGCTCATGCCTGTAATCCCAGCACTTTGGGAGGCTGAAGAGGGTGGATCACCTGAGGTTGGGAGTTCGCGACTGCCCAACATGGAGAAACCTTGTCTCTACTAAAAATACAAAATTAGCTGGGTCTGGTGGCGCAAGCCTGTAATATCAGCTGCTGGAGAGGCTGAGGCAGGAGAATCGCTTGAACCCGGGAGGCGGAGGTTGTGGTGAGCCGAAATCATGCCATTGCACTCCAGCCTGGGCATCAAGAGTGAAACTCTGCCTCAAAAAAACAAAAACAAAAACAAAAACAAAAACAAAAACAAAACAAAACAACAACAAAAAAATGGTTCTGTGGCAAAATTGTTTTACTTTGAAGAACCAACCTGGAATGTATTTGTGGTGACTGCTGCATATTTATATATGGTAAAGATGGTCCTCAACTTAAAACAAAATTATAAAAGCCCATTTTTAAGTTGGTGTTAAGAACTAAGAATACGTTTTCTCATTTAAAAAGTCATTATACATGGTAGAAAAGTGCCAGGATGGACACACATAGGCTCCACAGCCTGTGATTAAATTGGATAGTGGAGCAAAGGGTGTTCACCTGAGTGAAGGAAGCCAGTGTCTCATGCACAGGGATCTGCAGTGGGAAGGAAGACTAGGAAGGGGAAGGAAACCTCTTCCCCAGCCTTCCCCCATCCTTTCCTGGATGCCTGAGTATTGAAAATAGGTTGTTCTATTTTTTTTTCCCCAAATAAATACATTTAAAAATATTTCTTTAATTTTTATTTATTTTTTTAGAGACAGGGTCTCACTCTGTCACCCAGGCTGGAGAGCAGTGATGAGGTCATAGCTCACTGCAGCCTCAAATTCGTGGGCTCAAGCAATCCTCCTGCCTCAGCCTCCCCAGTAGCTGAGACTACAGGTACATGACGTCCATGCTTGGCTAATTTTTAAATTTTTTGTGGGGATGAGGTCTCACTATGTTGCCCAGGCTCAAATAGGCACATTTTTACTGAGTATCCTATGTGCCAGATATTATGCTGGGCTATGGGATGTAATGAGAAAGACCGAAAGATCCTTCCCCTTAAGGAGCAAATCATTTAAGTGGGAAAGAGACAATTTAATAAAGAATTACAAGTAACAAAAGAATTTAAAAAGAAAGAATTATGTCCAGGCATGGTGGCTCATGACTGTAATCCCAGCACTTTGGGAGGCCGAGGTGGGTGGATCACTAGAGATCAGGAGTTCAAGACCAGCTTGTCCAACATGGTGAAACCCCATCTCTACTAAAAATACAAAAAAGAAAAAAAAGTAGCCAGGTGTGGTGGTATGCACCTGTAATCCCCGCTACTCAGGAGGCTGAAGCATGAGAACTGCTTGAACCCGGGAGATGGAGGTTGCAGTGAGCCAAGATGGCGCCACTGCACTCCAGCCTGGGCGACAGAGTGAGACTCCATCTCAAAAA
>NW_012099654.1:5444381-5491106 GCF_000951045.1 Mandrillus leucophaeus
CTTTGTCATGCATGGCAAAAAAAATTCATTAAAGTGAGCCAAGATGGCGCCACTGCACTCCAGCCTGGGCGACAGAGTGAGACTCCATCTCAAAAAAAAAAAAAAAAAAAAGAATTATAAGCAAAAGTTTATGCAATTACAGAAGCAGCTGACTTAGATTTGGTGAATCAAGAAAGGCTCCTTAGAAGAAGCAACATCTAACCTAAATCTAACCTAAGGCTTAAAAGATAATAGCCCAGTGAAGGGGTCAGAGGGACAAGGGGAAGAGGAGTGCTTTTCAGGCTGGAAAGCAGCCTGTGCAAAGTCCCCAGGACATCAGGCATTGGGCTGCTGGGTAGGGAGAGACTGTGATGGGTTCCATTTTGGAGGTGTTGATTGATGTGTCTGTGAGGTGTAGATTGTCCTGTAAACAGTTGGGTACAGGGATGTGCAGCTCAGGAGGGAAGTCTGGGCTAAGGGAACAGACATGGGAGTCATCAGTATGAAGACAGTGGGAGTGGATGGGGATGGGACCCAAGAAGCCAAGAAAATAGAGAGTCAAGAAGTAGGCAGAGGTCACCAGGATCAGGGCTTTGGGGAGGTCACGTAAGCCAAGAATGGAAGTTTTCATTGCTTTTCGTCATAACGTCACTGGTGATTTGGGCAAGAGCAGTTTCATAGCAAGAAAATGAGCAGAAGGCAGATGAAGTGGGTTGGAGCTAGAGTGGAAGGTGAGGACCTGGAGGGCACACGAGGCAAGCGACTCTTCTAAGAAGCTTGCTGAGAGAGGGGGGAATGCCGGAGTGGAGCAGGAGTCTAGGGAGAGGACGTTTTTGCTTGTTTGCTTAGATGGCAGAGCAGAAGGAGGGAGGCAGTAAAGATGAAGCAACTGAAGATACTGGAGGCAAATGGGAAAGTCCTAAAGTAAGGTCACTGAGAGGGCAGTAGCAGGTGGGATCTGGTACGGGAGGAGGACTCAGCCCAGACAGAAGGACGGTGGAAAGATGGGTGCTTGCAGGTCGTTTTGGAGAGTTGGTGGAGTTGGGAACAGGAAACTGAGGAAGTTCTTATGGGTTTTCTCCGTGTGAAGGAAGGCAAAGTGTCCTTTAAGAGTGAGGGGGAGAGGGAGGATCTGAGACCTGAGGGGCAAAGAGGATTGCTGTCTCTTCAAACATCTCTGTGTGCAGCTTTCTTCAGCCCCCTAGGGTCAAAGTGCTCCCCTGTTGCCTTAATCTTCAAGCTGTGCCCTTTTGTCCCCACCTACCACCTAGATCTCTTTCTGTATCATCAACATTTCCATTTTTCAACCTGGCTGCCTGAGTGTCAGAAGGGAAGTTAGACCAATGTCTCATAACCCTATTGAGGCATTTGTATTTCTTTGGGAAGAATCAGTTAACCTAAATAAACCTCTAATTCAAGGATTTCAACAGAGGAACAGATGGAGTGAATAGGTCTGGGCAGTGGCCAGGATAACTATCTGGAGTCTGCCTCTGGGGGTATCTTTTATCCACACAGTGATGTAAAAGACAAATGCAAATAAAACAGGAAGGTCTGCAGACCTTCAGGTGCAGGGAAGGCACTGTGCAGCCAGCTTCATTATCTAGATGGAATGAGATCTCACAGCAAAGTTCTGCATGCTCTCCTAGCTCCAGCTGCTCCAGGACCTGGAATGGCCCATCATCTGGAGATCGTGGCTCCTGGAACAACCAATACAGTTAAAGCTCACAGCCAGGGTCAGCCTGGCCTCCTCCACAGCACATCAGCCTCCACTGTGTTAACTCACCTGGTGTAACACACAAGGTGTAAAGCAATGTATCATCTACAACTGGAATGGATCTTGCAGATGGTGTCTACCGATGGTGATGGTAACAAATTGCAATAGGTTAGAACACTTTAAGAACACTTTATTTTATCATCTGTTACTACAGCCTGGGGCATTGGAACTGTTAAAATATGTTTAGACTAAAGTCTTTATACCTATCTGTGAGCTTATGCAAAATGTGTGAGACTGTATGTGCGTGCTTCCTGTTCCCTTGGGCCTGGAAGTTCAGTTATACACATAGAAACTCTACCTTTAGCCACCCTGAACTCTATCAGCTTATGTGTTCAGACTCAGAGGTAAAGATAGTTGCATTTTGAATGAGAGCCCATTTTTAAAATATTTTATTGAGTTTTATTGTCAAAGAAAAACATCCTCATTGCAGGGAATTTGGAGAATACAAAAAGGCCCCAAAACAAAATAACTGTGATATGTAAGCCCAATTCCCAGAAATGACCTATTTGGATCCATTTCATTTCAGTCTTTTACCTCTGTCTGTCTTTCTATCCCTGTCTGTCTTGCTGTCTCTCATTAAGGATCATATCTCTGTGCAATTGTGTATCCTGCCTTTTTCACTTAAACCAGGAAATGTAAAAGCAGTAACAGAACCTTTTTCTTTCCACATTTTCCTTCTTTATTTCTGTCTGCATCTTTCCTTCCTCTTTTGCCAGTATGCCTTTATTTTGGAGTTTTTCCATTTTTATCAAAGTTCAATTCAAAATGTAAAACAGTTTATGCTTTTTGAGTTTTATTTCCTCCCTACACTTGTTAAAATAGACTAGTAAAAAGAAAAGCTTTCCAGATTATGATAGATCCGCCTCCAACTATATAACTGATTCAATTTAGAGTCTTAGGATAATGATCTGCCACCATATGTGGGTTATAACTTGAGGTTTTTATAAAAATGTGTCTTGGATTAACTGACTATGCCACAGTGCCGGGTAGCTGGCTTGTTTCTAAGAAGTAAAATGCCTGACATTTGCTTGATGTCGTCAGTAGAGATTTCTGATGAAGGCAAATGAAACAACCAATTAGGGATGTGACTTCAGGTGTGGTCTCCTTCCAACAGAGGTGTTGTGCTTTCTGTCCAAGAAGTTTTCCTACAAGGAGGCATAATGCCTTAGAAAGCAATTATCTTATTTAAGCCTACACTTGTCTGGGGAGCTGAGGTCAGCCACAAAGCCATTGGAAAGAAGGAGCTGTCTGCCATAGAAAGCAGTTTCTTTGGTTGGGGAGAAGGGGTCAGTCTGAACAACTTTGCTTTTGAATTGAGTGACCTTCTGAGCCCACAAGCCTGGTAAGATTAAATGCAGAGCAAACCTCAGGACGCGGTCGCCTCCTCTCTCTTCCAATCACTCCCATTTCAAAACAAAAACAGAAATACTTTAAACTTCGCTTTCCAAAGCCGATGCCCTCCCCAAAAACTCTGTTACTGCTTCTGCTTGGATTATTTTCATTTTGGTTGTGTTTTTCTGACCGAAGGCCAGGCCCTTGTCTTTGTGTATTTGTAAAGTGCCATGTCTACTTACTAGTCTTTAGAAATTACAGACAATAACAGGAATGCAAGAGAAACTGGCAGCTAAAGCCTTGCAGCTTTTCTGAACTAACGCTCTGCCCAAGAACCAGAATAGAATATTTTTATAAGGCAATATTGAAACATTCTAATCCCAAGAAGCTAAATGAAGTCTGCATTAGCGGTATATAAACCAGCACGCTGTGTTGGCACGGGGTCTCTGCTACTCGCATGGCTAGCCGTGATGCCACGTTAACGAGCTGTTGCTTGCAGTCAGTATGAAAGGGAACACATCCTTTCAGTGAGGGAGCCTCACGACAATTTCATGACAATAATGGCTGAGTTTAGACTTCACGCTGCCCTCTGTCTTTTCTATGCCAACCTCCTAAAGATCCAGAAGTTCCCTGGGCATGATGGTTTGCATCTTGTGACATGTATCTGGCTGCGCTAAATTTGCAGAATTTAGGAGCCACAGGAAAGAGAGCCCAGCATTGGAGGGACAGCAATGTGAATGTTTGGATTCAGCTGAGAGGCACGATGAGGCCAGGCCAGCTCAGCAAAAGCAAAACAAAACAAAGCAGAGGCAAAGCAGACAAAGCAAAAGAGTTTTATTTCCTCCCTCCCTTCCTCCCTTCCTTCCTTCCTTGTCTCTTTTCTTTCCTTCCTTCTTTCTCTTCCTCTCTCTCTGCCTTGCTTGCAACTGAACTTTGTAGTAAATTGTCTCCTCCTCACTTTCACTGCAGTCATGACTTCAAAAAGGCAGAAAGAACTTGAAAATAACATTTAAGAGCTTAATATCATGAACACAATCCAATTTAGAAGGTAATTCATATACGAGGTGTGGATTAGACAACAGAATAGACCTTGAAAGAGTCTGTACCAGTTGTTCCAGCCCCCAGAATACAGTGATGGCGTTAGTACCCATGCGGAAGCAGAACACAGCAGCCTAACAAAAATGTGCTCTCTGAGGGTGTTTAAATGGCTACGAAGGCAAGGTCAGTATCACCCCATGGAAAGCACTCTTTCCTCTCATTACATGGTCCTCCTCAGGACATGCGCCGAAAGAAGCTGGAACTGTCCTGAAACGAGCTGGCAGCTTCTGGGCAGCTTATATCACCAGGGTGCTAGACCAGGCCCTGTTAAGGCACAACCAGGCCAGGAAACTTTTAGCTGGAAGCATAAGTGTATTGAATTTAATGACCCAGGCAGCAGCAGAGGTCACTGCAACAGAACTCTAAAACGAAATCCTCCCACATGGAACACTGCTGTCTTTCTCTTTAAAAGCAGCCCTGGAAAACCAGAGGCAGAGCCCAGTCAGATTACATACTTTTACATTTCATTTTTCATTTTAGGAATCAATAATTGGAATATTTAATGAAATGCAAACCTCACAGAAACCAGGTTTGGAAACTTACAGTTAAGTTTTCATCATAGATTTGTTTCCAAATGTACATTGTTGAGGAAAAGCAGCTAAAATATAAGTTTTAAAACAATTGTTACTATTATAAGAGGACTTTTTATGAGTACATTGTTCAATGTAGTCGCATTTTATTTCTAAAAATAGACAAATAACAAAATGATTCACAGATGTTGATTTACAAGAAAAATAGTGAACTATACAAACTGAAATGTATTTGAAGGAGGGATCGAGGCCCTCATTAGAAACCATTCCATAAAAAGAAAGTAATGCCTTCTCCCTGACTTCCCAGGAAATTCCAAGTCCCAGCTGGACCCACAGCACATGGATATGAGTACACTCCGGTCCCTGCTTAAGGCCAGTCCTGGGAACCAGAGCTGCAGACAGTGACAGATGGCGTAAGCAGCTAGCATCACGCTCTGTGACAGGAGTGTACCTTGGTAAGGGCAGATTTTCTCAGGTGGCACTTCTCAATAGTTAATCTACATCAGTATTGCCTGGAAAGCTAAAAGAAATGCAGGTTCCCAGCCCCCACCCCTAGAAACTCAGATTCGGTATAGCTAGGGTGGGTCCCAGAAATCTGCACATTAAATCTGACTTTCAGGTCATTCTGCTACAGACAGAACGTGGACTACAACTTGAGAAACGCGCTCTCTCCTAACCCTTGCCCGGGGATACCATCAAAATCATTTACCCACTTTCAGAATCCTGCCTGCCGCTGCCAGATAGGGTTCATCTGGTCCATCCTGTGGTTTATATTAATACCTGAGGGCATCTCCAATACCCAAATTTTTGAGAGTCACAAAAAGAATAATTAGAAATGACTGACCTCACAATTTGACTATAAACTGTTCACTATACAATTAATGTAAGCATAATTACATAGATCCGACTGCTGTTAGTAGATGGTGTGGTTCTGGAAATACAGTCTAATCCCTGCTGTATTATATTATGTCCAAATATTCCTGCCCCTCTTGGCTTGGCCCCAACCCTAGTAGTCTGTCCTGGGAGACTGAACTTCCTGCCCATTGAAGGTGGGTTCAGCCATGTGACTTGTGGGGCTGCTGCTGTGATGAGAAGCTTTAAAGGCCAGGTTGTGGTTCTGCCCTCTCTCCTCCCTCTGCCATGAGAACAGTGTGTTCCAGATTGGAACTGCTCTTTTAGTCTTGATCTAAGTGGGGAGACTTGGGGCAGCTGGGGTTTGAGCTACAGCAGTCTGGGGTGAGAAATAAACCTTTGCTGCTGTAAGTCCCTGAGACAGTAGGGTTGTCTGATACTGCAGCCTGACTTAGCAAAACCAGCTGGCTGTTACAGCTTCTCGTCAGTGCTGGTGAAATACTAGGCTGGGCGTGGCTATGGGAAATGTCTTGGTCCTGGTTCAGTCTGGAATTTTCTTTTGTCATCTGAATTCTTTCTGTTCCACACATCAGAATGTGCTTCCTTGTAATGGCATATTTAATATTAACTGCAGAAAATTATGAGTAGTCATGAAAATGCTCAGAGTTGAAATGTAAAAACTTAATTCATCAGCTGTATCTCTAGAAGTTAATTCTTAATAACATTGAACCTAGGATGTCCCCCTGCCCCACTTCCAATATACCTTGCAGAGGGACCTGCCACCAATGACTCGATTAGAAGCACCACGATCTATGTGTGTGGTATTGCAGCTTCTTGTCTGATTTTCTGCTCCAAACATGTGGTAATCTGTCTTACATGTCTCCATGAGGCTATGGCGGTGAGAAAGGGTGTTTACTGGTCTCTATTTTGTCATGGGAGAAAAAAAAATCCCCATTTCAGACCGTGCTTTTAGTGCTGTACCATGGCCTCCATGATATTTCCTGTGTAACAGTATCAAACATTTCTATGGAACTGCGGTTTTATCGTTTAAACATCTCATGCCCCCTCTGTGTTAAGCCAGTGACCATTTATCACTGTCTAGACACACCTGTGAGTTTAGATGAGTGGGAGAGAAAGGGGTGGGTTGTAGCCAGTTCACTGAGGATTTCTCATAGGTCACAACCTGTGTTAGCTCCACTAGCAGTAAGTGGCTCTTCCTATTAGTCACACCTAGACTTCTACCATGTCAACTCCCAGATTTTCTGTGCTGCCTTGGACTAACCCCCTGAAGCTAGTTTAAGCACAGAGAAAGGAACTTATTCAAAGATAAAGAAGCTTGCAGCTTGGCCTGGGAAAATCCTGGAAGAAGAAAGTAGTGAATCAATGGGAGCCAGCCCAAGCTCTCCCTCTGCAGATCCCTCCCTCCAAGATTCCTTGGTGTCCAAAGACTAGCTTCTCCTGCTCCCCAGCCTCCATGATGGAATGAGGCTGCCCACACCTCCAGAATTCATGTGTGTGAGTTCCAGCCTCAAGCACAGGAGAAAACTTAGTCTCGATCTTTGATATTGTCAATTTAACAAATATTTCTTGCACACCTAGTATATTCCAGGCACTGTTACATGCTTGGGATACACAAAGGAATGAAGAGGATCCCTATGGGGTGGGAAGTAATGGGCCAGAATTCTGTTCCATAAACCCATGGTTACCAGGAGCCCAGCCTCGTAGGTCTCATCAGAGGCCTCAGTAAGAAGCATCATCATCAACTGGGCTAATATACCAAAAGATGACACACAACCAAAAAGAAAATGGCAAGTGGGAAAATTCGGGCATTTTCCATTCGGTTCCACCAGTGTATTGCAAGCTTAATGTTACAGCTCTTCATTTCTTCTCGTTAGTCAGAGCCAGGAGGGTGGCTCGTGCTATTACCTTCATTTCACAGAGAAACAAAAACAAAAAGAAGGACAATACAAGAGAAGGAGTTGGATGAAGTCAACGTTGCTTGGGTGCCATTCCTTAGAATCCTTTTAAGACTGATGCCTCTCAAAATATGGTCAAATGGCCACCAGAGCTCATTTCTGGAATGAATCAATAGTTTTCTCACAGCCTTTCTGAAAGCTGTTGTATCCAAAGCAATACTATTCTTGTGACACATTCTATTCAGGTCTGTTTGGGAAGAGAAGTGGAAATTGTGGTATTGCATGAGTAGGCCCTGGACCACTCTTCTAAACCTTATTCTACTCCTTTCAGGCACGCAACAGGCCTCCAGTTGGAGATTTAGAAAGTTATAGTATGCATGGCTATTTTGTAAGTGAAAATACACCTTTGACTTTGACTTTGGTACAGTGAAAACAACCAGGCTCAGAGCAAGGCCTGCCCCAAATGGGGCTGCTCCAGGCCTGCTGGGCAGACAGTGCAACAAGAGGCAAACTAAAACCAAGAGTGAGAATAGAAAGTAGGTATTTACCCAACCCTGCCATAGAAGTTGCTAAGAAAATCATGCAGACTCATTTCACTAGAATGTGCTGTGCTTTCACCAAATAGAGGGTGGTTCCATTTAGAGAAAGAAGAAAACAGTTGCAGGTGGTAAATGTTAGTCCAATAATGAGTGATAATTGCCAGTCCCATATCCTTGTAGACACACATTAACCCAGCAACCCTCAGAATGCATAGGAGCCTCAAAAGGTAACTTTTAGGCATTAAATGAATGACTTCTAGGGAAGGAAAAAGGAAACTCAGGCAAAGAAGATGACTCAAGCAAAGACCTGTGGGCAAGAATGAACACAGACTAAGGGGCTGCAGGTTATTTCAGATTCACATTGTGAAACAGGGAGAGGAGCAATGAGGCTGATAGAGGGGGTGGTATCAGTGTGAGGGTCTTTATTCAGTAAGTATGAGGAGCCACTAAATGTTCTGATTTGGATTTTGGCTGTTGCTGGGAAACAATTGTCTCTCGGTTTTTCACATTTCTGCAGTCTTGTGAGTGGCGTGCTGTCATTTTGTTCTAGATTGTTTTCAGAGATGTTTGTATAGCAAACATCCTTGGAAGTTAAAGACAGTGACTCCCTTTGGAGGAAAGAGGAGGTGGTTTGCTTGCAGCGCAAGAAAAACGACCCACATTCCCTGAGCTGGGCATTTCCCAACTGAGATAGAACTTCACAGTGCTTGTAGTATCCACCTGGGTCACTCCACGTTGCCCCTGTGGGATTTGGGGATCAAGGGAAACTGAGGTAAACATGACATTTGTGCCTCATGCTACGCTGGGAATTACAAAGCCCTTTATCTCTGACCCAGGAGTTTTGTGTCTTCTGTCAGCATCTGCAAAGCTGATAGCATCCAGGCTTGCAAGCCAGGTAGAATCTCAGACTCTTGGTAGTTCTTGACAGCTGTATATTGGTCCAATAGTCTAGAGGCTGTTGCAATGATTGGATGGTACATTTCTTAACTAGGGCTGTATAAGTAAGTATAGACAAGAGGCAACAGATTCCAGAAATATTTAGAAAGTAAAATTGGCAGAACTTGTGGTGGTTTGGTTGGGAGAGTTGGTGAAGGAGAGTGGTCATAGATAATCCCAAGATCTAGCTTGAGTGTTTGAGCCATTGATGGGCTTCTAACTAAGGCAGTATTAGAGAAAGAATCTGGCTTGGGAATAGAATAAAGAATTCAGTTTTAAACATGTTTCCTTTGAGGTGCTTTTGGGATATCCAAGAGGGAATGACCGGAAAACACCTTAACTCTAAGTGTCTGATGCTCAGAGAGAGATGTCAAGACTGCAACAAAGGTTTGGGGGGGCCTCAGCATGTAGGCAGATCCATAGCCTATGATGGGCAGCCCCCAAGATGGCCCTAAGGATCCCTGCCTCCTGGTATTCATGCCCTCATGTAGTCCCCACTACACTGAATCAAAGTTGGTCTGTATGATTCAATAGAATACAGCTGAAGTGGTATATGACTGCCGAGCTTAGGTCGTAAAAGATGCTGTGTATGCCTTGGTCTCCATCTCGGATTGCTTGCTATGGAGGAAACTAGCTGCCATGCAATGCGGATACCCAAGCAACCTCATGGAGAGTTCCATGTGGATGAGCCATAGTGGAAGCCAATCCTCTAGTCCCATCAAAACTTCAGATGTTTGGAGCGTTGACTGATATCATGATTGCAACCTCATGAGAGATTCTGAGCCAGAACCACCCACTGTAGCCACTCCCAGATCCCTGACTCTTAGAAAGAGACTGTGTGAGATAACAAATGTTTGTTGTTTTAAGCTAAGTTTTGGGGTAATTTGTCATACAGTAATAGATAATACAGGTGGCAATTACAGTGTGATCACCTTTCACCCCTTCATTCTATGAAGTTGGGGGTATAGATGATCCACACCCCCCAACTTCATAGAGAAAAGATGCCAACAGGCTGGAACTATCCAGCTCCCACTCCATCACTCCCTATCTGCAAACTTATTTGCGGTACACCTACATTTACTTTCCCTTCAGTTTTAAAGGACTCACCTGTCTGTCTTTGCAGCAAAATGATGGTTCCTCACCTTTACTTCGTGTTAGTTTCCTAGGGCTGCTGTAACAAAGCACCGCAACCTGCGGTGGTTTCAACCAACAGATGCTGATTCTCTCACAGTTTGGAGGGCTAGTCTGAAATTAAGACAACAGCAGGGTCATTCTGTCTCTGAGAAATCTAGAAAAGAATCTGTTCCACACCTTCCTCTTAGCCTCAGTGTTTGCCAGCAATCCTTGGTTCTCCTTGGCTTGCATCTGCATAACCCCAATATCTGCCTTCATCTGCACATGAGATTCTTCCCTCTGTATCCAACTCTTCTCTTCTTGTAAGGACACCAGTTGCATTGGATTAAGACCCCACCCTACTCCAGAATGACCTCATCTTAATGTACACCTTAATTTAATTACATCTGCAATGACCCTATTTTCAAGTAAGGTCACTCTCTGAGGTTCCAGGGATTAGGACTTCAGTATATCTTTTTAGACCTGTAATCCCAGCACTTTGGGAGGTCATGGCAGGAGGATCGCTTGAGTCTGGGAGTTCAAGACCAGCCTAGGCAACATGGTGAGACCTCATCTCTACAAAAAAAATTAAATAATGAAGCAGGAGAATCGCTTGAGCCCAAGAAGTCAAGGCTGCAACGAGCTGTGATTGTGCCACTACACTTCCACATGGGTGACAGCACAAGACCCTGCATCAAAAAAAAAAAAAAAGACTATATATATTTGTGGGGAATGGGGGCCACAGTTAAGCCTATAATATATTACAGTGGAGAGTTGGCAGACCCTTCCCCATCCTTAGCTTACTGGCTTCCTATAGTGGGATTTGACACTATTGATGATATCCCCTCAGAGTTCTCCTCTCCCTTGGCTTTTAGAACACCACCCTTCAGTTCCCCCACTGACTTAACCATTTCTCAGTCTCCTTAACCGACTCCTCTTCTTCCACCCATCTCCACTTTTGGGTTCCTTGGAGTTCAGTATTTGGCCACCTTTTCTTCTAAAGCTACATCCTGTAACTGGGTGGTCTCAATAAAACTCATGGCTTTAAAGTGTACCTAAACACCTATGGTTCTCAGGTCTCTATGCTGAGTCCAGGCAATGACCTGAGTCCCAGTCCGTGTATACAAATGCCTGCTGTACAGGGGAAGCTCGGAAGCCATGTGTCCCAAATTGACCAAACTCTTGATTGCTCCTCCATACCTGCTGCCCCTCTCATAATTCTCTTCCTCAGTGAATCTCTCCCTCTCCTAAGTCAAATGTCTGGGACTCATTTTACACCTTTCTATCCCACACCTGAGTCATGTCACGCCTCCCTCCTAAAGAACTCCCAGGTCTGGTACCCCTGCATCACCACTTGTTTGGTTCAGGCCCTTAGCATCTCTCCTCTCCAGTCTTCCCTACCTCCACCCTCTGTCCCCTACTCAGTCTTCCACACTGCTGCCAGAATCCTCTTTCTACAGATGATCCAATCCAGTGCTATCATGTCCTTGCTAAAACATCCTTCAATAGCTCTTCATTTCCTTCGGGTTAAAAGCCAAAATTTTCACCCTGGCCTACAAGGCCCTTCACCAGGTCCCAGCCCTGGCTCTCCTCAAAGGCCCATTTCACACTAAACCCTTGTCTTTCCTATCACAGTCTAATCTCTCACCCATATATTTACTTATTTCAAACATGCTGAGTTCTCTCATGGCTCTAGGGGCCTCTGACTCCTTCTTTCCCTTTTTCAAGACCTGGCATGTTAGCCATGAAAATGTACTTCTCAGAGGTACCCTCCTTTTCAGGGTATATAACTGACCAAGAGCCCCAACTGGTATGCTCTGAAATCCATTGCTACATTTGGGCTAAGGCCATGCTTCCCAAGGGATGCTCTCAGCTATTAACAGAGCCTGGCAGAATATGAAGGCAGGACTTTCCCTAGGAGACACAGAACTTTCTAACAGTCAACTCTGGCTTGGATACTCTTTGACACCCTTGCTGAACCTTCCTTCTACTGAGCCCAACCTTCGTTTCCTCTCTTCTTTACTCAGGAGCAGACTTACAAAATGGTCTGATGGTCTGAGGTTTCTCTCATGAGTATTTTCCCTAATAAAGATGTTTAATTACATATTGGTGTCAGCTTCTCAAAGGTTCCAGACTAAGATACTGAGCTTAAGTGTCTTGAAGTGTCATATTTTAGGAAACTAGAGATACAAGAGCAATTTAAGCCAAAGGCAAGGAAATAAATAATAAAACTTAGAGTAGTACCAGTGAAATCCAAAACAGAAAAACAGGTTAGCCAAGGAAAAAAGAGGACACAAATTACTGATACCAGAAATTAAAAAGGAGTGATTAGGCCAGGTTTGGTAGCTCACACCTGTAATCCCAGCACTTTGGGAGGCCAAGGTGGGTGGATCACGAGGTCAGGAGATCAAGACCATCCTGGCTAACAAGGTGAAATCCTGTCTCTACTAAAAATGCAAAAAATTAGCCTGGCATGATGGCATGTGCCTGTAGTCCCAGCTACTCGTGAGTCTGAGGCAGGAAAATCTCTTGAACCTGGGAGGTGGTGGTTGCAGTGAGCCAAGATCCCCCACTGCACTCTAGCCTGGGCGACAGAGCATGACTCCATCCTCCCACTCCCACCCCCCAAAAAAGACAGGAATGATTACTACTGATCTCATGCTGATCTCATGGGCGTTTAGAGGATAATCAAGGAATACTGCAACAACTCCAGGCCATACATTTGATAACTTAAATGAAATGGATCAATTCTTGAAAGATGCAAACTACCAAAGCCCACATAAGGAGAAATAGATAATCTGAATAGGCCCAAATTTATTACAGACGTTGAACCAATAATTAATAATAATCCCAAAAAAAGCACCAGCCTCAGATGGTTTCACTGGTGAATCCTACCAAACAGTTAAGAAACAAATGATATCAATTATCCACAATCTCTTCCAGAAGACAGAAGCAGAAGGAATATAGCCTAACGCATTCTATGAGGCCCACCTTATCTTAATACCAAAACCAAAACAAAGACACTACAAGAAAGGAAAACAACAGATGAATATCTTTATGACCATAGATATAAAATTTCTCAGAAAAAGATTAGCAATCCAAATCCAACAATATATGAAAAGAATTATACATCATGATCAAGTGAGATTTAATCTAAGTAAACAAGGCTTGTTCAATATACAAAAATCAATCGATGTATACAACCACATCACGAGGCTAAAGAAAAAATGTCACATTGTATGAATAGATACATAAAATGCATCTGACAAAATCCAATGCCTATTCATGATAAAAATTCAGCAAACTAAGAATAGAGGGAAACTTTCTCAACTTGAAAAAGAACATTTACAAAAAAAGCCTATGGCTAACGTCATGTATAATGGTTAGAAACTAGAAACTTTCTCCCTAAGATCAAGAACAAGGCAAGGATGTTCCCTCTCATTACTCTTTTCAACATCGTACTAGAAGTCCTAGCTAATGAAGTAAGACAAGAAAAAGAAATTATAAGTATACGGATTAGGAAAGAAGAAATAAAACTGTCTCTCCATATGACATGATTATATACATAGAAAATTCCATAGAATCAATATAAAACTTCTGGAACTAATAAGCCAGTATAACAGGGTTGCAGGACGCAAAGTTAAATGCCTCATCTTTCATTATTGCCTGCTTCCTGTCAGGCAGCCTTAGTCACTCCTCCTCAGGCCCTCCAGTGCACTTGCACACACCTCTGTTCCAACACAGTCTACACCATGAGGTCATGACTTGCTGGCTTGTCAGTCATCTACACTGTACTTCCAGATCCTTGAGAAGGAGCAAGCATGGCTCAGACTTCTCTCTGTTCAGGCACCCAACACCTTCCTTAGCACATACTAACCCCGAAGTACTTGTTTAGTGTGTGCTTATGAACAGAGTGGGTTACTCCTCCTAAAGGTCTCCTGGTGAAAAATCTCATTTCACCTGCTGTTTTCCCCACAAAAGCTCTTTTTGCTAAAGAAAAGAGGAGATGCATATGATAGTTTCACTTGGGTCACTTCCCTTTTGAGAAATGTTATTTTATTTCAATATTCTGGAATGTCCAAAATCTGTGCTAGGACAATACTTTTTATTTATTTATTTATTTATTTTTGAGGCAGGGTCTTGCTTTGTCACCCAGGCTGGAGTGCAGAGGCACGATCCCAGCTCACTGAAGCCTCGACCACCCAGGCTCAAGCAATCTTCCCACCCCAGCTCCCACCCTTCCCACTCCCAAGTAGCTAGAACTACAGGTGCCACCACCACACTTGGCTAATTTTTGTATTTTTTGTAGAGATGGAGTTTCACTGGGTTGCCCAGGCTAGACAATACTTTTTAAAATTGACATATCTAATTATCTCAGGGGCAGCAAGCAAACCAGCAGAATTCGTCCCCTCAATTTATATATGACGAAAAGATGACTTAATATCATATCTGGATTTTAACATTGTCTCAGTCCTATGTCAACAGAATGGTTTTTTATATCATCTCGTGCTGTATGGTAAATTGTTGCCAGGTTCCATACCAGATGAACGGCCAAATGGCCTGAAAAAGAGCAATGTGCCGCTGCAAATGGCAGGAATAATGAGCATGTGATAACATGGAAGAGACTCTCAAAGGGAGCCGGAAATGCACCGCGGTGAGGTCTGTGGGGAGGTGTGGGATGACGAGAATGGACGTGTAAGGGCGCTACCTAACAACTTTGTGCACTGACCCCTGTCCTGGCGGGGGATCTGAGTAGGCAAACCTGTCTATTATACTCACATGAGGCTTTGCCTTTGAAATTCAAGGCTGTGCTGGTAGAGAGGGAAGAGAATGCCTGCAAGAGGATCATTCTTGTGAGAGTAAACCGCTCCATAACAGCTTCACAATCGCCTCTCTGTGATAATTCAGGTCAAAAGCGGAGTGGGTTCATCTCCTTTCCTCCTTCCTAACTCAATCTCGCTTTTGTCCTTTTTACCTAGAATCGCTGTTTTCAGTGCCTCTATGTAGTACTTATTAAGCCTAGTGGGGAAATGAGTTTATTATGAAATAAATGGGTAATTTTTAAACAATAGCCAGAAACACATCATCTCTATCTGAGGCTAACTCAACGTGCTGGGTAGTATGTTCCTGTGAGGAAGGTCGGGGTGTTGTATTCTCTCTAGTAATCATATGCCCTGGCACAAAGTTGTAAATTTTTTTGGATAGTTAAAAATTATTCACTTTTGTCTTATCTGCAATGAAGACTCATCTTCCATCTGTCAGTTAGACCATATCCTAGACACTTCTCTGCACCAACCATTTATGAACACCCAGAGAATGGAAATTAATTTTATTAACACCTTTCAAAACACAGGATGATAAACCCACGGAACAAAATCTGAGCATTCTCTCCACTGGAATATAAATTTTCATCTTAATCAACCCTCTTGTCTAACACAGCTGGATTTTGATTTCCATTAGTTGAACTGTCTGTGGCACACTGCTTGCCCTGTTGGCCTGTGTCCTTGAGAGCTGACTAAAACTTTTATTTGTGGGTTTAGACAGCAGTCTGATTTTAGACCCTGGGATGAGATTTGGTCCAATTTAAAAACTGGTTATAATGAAATCAATGAGTTCTTAGCAGCTTACTCTCTCTTAAAACCCTAATCTGTCACTTTAAAATATAAAAGGACCTCACATCAGGAAGTCATGGCGGCTCCCGAGAGCCCCATTGAAACGTTCTGTTAGCATCAATCGGAAAGGGCTTGCTAATGGGTCTACACAACGCTGATTTATTTAGAGAGCGTCATATGCTTGAGAGCTGCCTTGGTGAGGAACTGTGCTAAACATAGAGATACACACTCCGTGCCCACTGGGCTCACATAAAAGGGAAAAAAATACGCAATAGGGGTTTACCTCAGTGGGGTGAGGCTTGATATTTTCCAGATGGTGACACCACAAGTGAGTTCAATAGAAATATCTTTAGAAAAAGATGCTCAAATATTAAATAAGCAATGAATAGACACAAAACCACGATCTGCTGCATTTCTTTACATCTGGGCTGGGAGTGTCTCTTGTCCCTAGCTGCAGATGGGGTGGTCTTCTTTGTCAGTGGGAGGCCCCATTATATTTCCCATTAGGAAGATTATTCTGGCAGAGCAAGTTGTAGAACCTGAATGTTATTCATAAATAGATTCAGGGCTTCTCTTGGGGTGAGAATGGAGGAAAGAGAAGAGAGCAGCAAGGAAGATATTTTTCTTGGATTCAGGAGTCCAGTTCTATGCATTGCATGTAAAAGATGAGGCATTTTCTTTTCAATCTTGGTAAAGGTCAGTAAACACAACAGTCAGAAGGCAGAAAATGGAGTGGATCAAAATGATGATCATGAAATAGCTTAGAAACCAGCTGGTCAGGACTTCAGAGAGCCGGTGATAAGGCAGGAGACCATGGAAAGTGTGTTAGCCCATTTTCACACTGCTGATAAAGACATACCCGAGACTGGGAAGAAAACAGTTCCACATGGCTGGGAAGGCCTCAGAATCACGGCAGGAAGTGAAAGACACTTCTTACATGGCAGCGGCAAGAAAAAATGAGGAAGATGCAAAAGCAGAAACCCCTGATAAACCCATCAGATCTCGTGAGACTTATTCACTACCATGAGAACAGTATGGGGAAAACTGCCCCATTGATTCAAATTATCTCCCACTGGGTCCCTCCCACAATATGTGGGAATTATAGGAGTACAATTCAAGATGAGATTTGGGTGGCGACACAGAGCCAAACCATATCAGAAAGGGAACATAGAGTCAGCCCTGGGAGGCAAGGACAGGCAATGTGGCTGCATCCCACCTGGTGCTTATTAAGTCTACATTTAAGGAAATCAAGGAAGTGATCTGCTTTGCCACCTGTGTGTGTGTGGGTAGATGTAGGTGTGTACATGTGTTCACATGTATGTGTGTTGGCAGGTGGAGTTCAGGAGGCCCCAGGAGAGGAGGTGGAAAAAGCCTCAGCCCATACTTCCCTGGGGCTGTATTATACCCCTCCACTTCTTAAAGAATCACGAGGCCTCTCTTTCAGTTTTTGGCTAAAGTATATAGAATGCTCAAGACAAATAAGTACCATCAAAATACTGTTTTTTGGTTGCAGCACTATCAGTGGACGGTTTTGAAGATGTATACTTGTGCAGTGCTATTAGCTATTTCAGCTTAGGGTTCCCAAAGAGCCGTGCCAATTTACTGTGTTATTCATCATTTTCAGCTCAGCCCCATGATGAAACAGTCAAAAATCCTCCACAGGGTCTTTCTACCATCACAGACTGCTGAATGTTTAGAGACCTACTTAAATGACTCTGCAACCTACTCTCTAGCTTTATTTCCCTAACTTCCCTTAAGATATGAATCACCTGGGGTACCTCATCAACAACAAGTTGCCCAGCTTCAACCATAATCTACTGAAATGGCATTATCTGGAAGACAGGTGTGGTGATCTACATATTTAACAAATACTCCAGGGCATACTTATGGTCAAGGTTCGAAACTGTCTAAGCCCCAGTTTAGTGCTTTCATAGTCCAGTAGTTCAGTTGTTTGTGTGGGATGGAGCCGGGACACGGATGATTTTTCAGAGTTCCTCAGGTGATTCTAAGAAGCAGTCAGCGGACACTGTGGGATACAGCACTTTGCCATGGTTTCACTTGTGGGCTTTGCAGTCAGACTGTGTTTAAATCCGGCTCTGCCGTCACTTGCTACCTGTACAACTCCAGGCAATTTCTTTAACTTCTCTAAGTCTCAGTTTCCTCAGTTCTAAAATAGGAACCACAATATGACCTGCCTCCTAAGATTATTTTGAGGACTAGAGAGCTAATTGTGTAAAATAGGCTGGCACTTTGCAAGCACTTAGTAGATTTTTTGCTGTCACTATTAATATCACACGTGCCTCTGTGTTAAGAACTGGGGTCACGAAGATGAGTAAGATGCAGCTCCTGGGCCCTGCGGGGGTTTGCCATCTCTCAGGAGAGAAAGACCAATGCAAACTCATGGCTAATCCAGGCTGTAGGAGCAATAGGAACAAACTGTTCTGAGCTTAGTAGAGATGGTGAGTTGTCTCCAGTGGGAGAAAGTGGGACTAGGGACATGAAAGGCCGGTGACTTTTGAGCTGAAGCTTGAAGAATGGCAGGTGGGCAAACCCCGCAGGGGGAACAAACTGTAAGCAGAGGGAGTTCATGGTGTCACCAAGAGATAGTATTTCAGAGTGGATGGGTTTAGTGTTTGGGAAATGAGCCTTAAAGGCAGATTGGGATCAAATTCTGAAGACCTATGAAGGCAATATGGAGGGTTTTAGTCATGTGACAATGGGGGCCAACCACCGGAAGGCTGATAACTGAGATAATTGGATCTCTAACTTAGAGCAATAATCCTGAGAGTAGCATGCAAGACAAGGATACAGAATAATCCTGACAGTAGCAGGCAACACAGGGGTGAAGACTGGACCAGACATTTCATTTATTCATTCATTCATTCATTCAGCAAATACTTTTTAGGCACCTACTAATGACAGACAGTTGATGCTAAGCTACAAGAGTGAACAGGACAAAGTCACTGCCCCATTAGTTAGAAGGTAGTTGCAGAGATTAGGTGAGTGAGGAGGAAGCCTGAGCAGACCAGCAGCTGCAGGACAGGAAAGGAGAGGTGGAACAGGAGAGAGATTGTGCAGGTCCAACCAACAGACATGGGGACAAATATCCAGATAAGGCTAATACCTCAGGCAAAAAGGAAAACTGTGTGGGACAGCAGGCACCAAAGGGGTGTGTATCAGAGAGACCACATGATCCAACCGCTCTGCCTTCTCTGACTTCTTTCAATCCCTTGATGTCACCAAGCTCTTTCCTGTGAAAGGGTCTTTGTGAGTGTCATTTCTTCTATTTTAAAATTTGTTCATGATTGGCTCTTTTTCATCCTTGAGAGGCCTTTCTTAACCAACCCATCTAAGTAGGATCTTCATTGACCCCTACCATCACAAATTGTCCTGCTTATGCTTTTCATAGTGTTCATTGCGAGTGTACTCCCTCCCCACCAATATAAGTCCATGCAAGTAAGACATATGCCATTAGCTCATTGCCGTATCCTTGGCACCTTGCACAGTGTCTAGCCATAGCAGGCAGCCAGTAAATATGTATCGAATAAATGAAACTCTATTTCAGGCATCACCTTTCTAAAGCAGAAGAGGAGACTGCCCTGCTGGAATGTGACACTCAAGACGTGGGCCCATGACTTGGCAGTGACATGTTGTGGGCATTGAACCCTGATCTGGGCAGAACGTACTGATTGGCCCACAAGATTGCAGGTGAAAAAGACACATGGAAAAAGCTAATAGAAAATGACAAATTGCGAGTTGGGCATTTATAAACTATAGAACATATGGAAAATGTCCTGTATACTCATTTCCTCCATCTTGCCTATTCCTCCATGTATCCCTATGTTGCACCATAGACCTCTGCAGTCTGGGTGACTTGGTGGAGATACTGAAGAGGTGGGGAACTATTTGATAGCCTGTATTTGCCATTTGGTGTATGGAGTTGTCTTAGTCTGGAATCACTTGGGTTGTAAGTGAGAGAAACCCACCTAGAGAGCTTAATACAATGGATAACAAGCAGTCTCGCAGGCATCCAGGGCCAGAAAACCAGGTGACATCTGGCCAGGTGGTTTTCTGAACTGGGGCTCTTCTCTCATTCTTGCATGCCCCGGATCTCTCTGGCCTTAGCTCTATTCTCCCATTTGTCTGCACAGAGCAGTTTCTCCTGCTTCCCATGGTCTACCCCCACATGACTTCAACTTGTTTATGGACTGACTCCAACCCTGACTCCATATGACCTTTATTTGGTCCATCACCATCCATCAGCAGGCTGACTCAGTCTCTCTTTCTCCAAACATAAATGCTCTTGGGAGGAAGATTAGCTCAGTTGGTTTATAAATGGGCTCCCCACTGGGGCAGGTGTTTGTTCTTGGTCCAATCATCTCAGGCCAGATCTCTGAGTAAAAGAGGCAGCTGGGGCTGGGGACAAGGAAGTTAAGGGAAGTAGACCAAATAAAACAAAATTCCCTTGAATGTAACTTTTGCACCACCCCACCACTAGTTGTACAGTTTAAAGAGTCTCAATGATGTGAGAGGGAGAGAGTCAAAATAGCATTACCATCATTTAACAACAGTTTCTAATATTACCCAGACCTTAATAAGACCAATGAAGTCTTAGTTTAAAATGGTAACTAAAGTTTAATAAAGCAATATAATATTCTCTATTATTTAAGCAAATCCCATTCAAACCTTCTAGAGCTTCTTTAAGATTATTTATCCTAAAATAGCTTTAAAGTCCCTGAATGACTCAAATGGAAAGAGATCAAGTAGCATTTCATGTGCCTTAAATATGACATAAACTTTTAGTGATTCTTATGTTTAAGCTTTTGAAGTGAAATATATTGCATTTTATATGCATTTGTTCAGTATGCATGTAGATCATACAGTTTTGTAGAGTTAACCAAAACTCTAATGATGAACTGTAGTCCGGAGTTTCTATAAGTCTGCTTCTTAAAAATTGCCTTTGAAAACAATAGCTGAAGTCACCTATTAAATTAAATCATAAAGATACCACAGAGTTCAATTAAGATACAAAGTTTAGGGGTATCATAATTTCTGCTCCCTTAATGATACACCCACAAGAAAAATAAAATATTACTAAGATGGATACTTTGTCTGGAAGACTAGAAGTTAAAGTGTCAATATAGTTTGCCTGGTCCAAAGTGAAACCTCTGGAGTCTACAGAGTGGTGCTTGTCCCAGTTCTCATGCACTTCCATGAGTATGAACTGTGATGGAATGTCCTGAACAGCAAATGGCAGTCTCATCACTAATCAAGTCCTGGAATCTCACCATCAGTTGCCATTCCACCATCTTGAAACAGATCCTACTAGTAACAAATGCTCCTGGAAGAAGGAAGTAAATTAAGCAGAGAGAACAACGTGGCTGGATTTACACAGGAGGTTTGAAGCTCAGTTTTGCTGATTGCTGGTTGTATTCTCGAATAAACCACTTAACCGTAGTTTTCTTATTTGTAAAATGGGATAACCATATCCACCCCATAGGTTTGTGGTGATTGAAAGGAATTTTATATATGAAAAAGCACCTGTACGTAGTAGGCACTCAACAAATGGTAGTTATTACTATTCTGAAAAGAAAAAAAACAAAAGTAGGTCCTTTAAGGTTCCAACCCTATTTACATTAAAACCCTTTGGGTTATAGTTTCTGTGTGTTTCCCAGGTGACTATATGTCTGTGCCAAGCTTCTTCTAATCCCAATCCACGTCCTGTAAGCATAGCACCCTCCCTCTTGCCTCCAAGTCCTCCTCACTTATACCATGTGAGCCACTTGATCCAAATGCCTCTCTACCTGCCCACCCACCTATCATCTCCTGAGACTCAGCTCAAGCGACACATGCAGTGGTGCACTAGGAAACCAACTCCCCAGAATGAGCCCAGATTTGCAGAGTTTGCTAATTGCCATGATGTCAATATTCCCACCATAGCTGACTTCGAGCTACCAAAGATTTAACAACTGGCTAACAAAATTCCTGGTTATTCTCCCTAAGTGTGAGAAGTCACTTAATGACTTCCTTCCAACAAGTACAGTGTGGAAACACAGGGAATAAAAAGTAAATTTACAGTGAGGAAATCTAACAGATACTACCTCAGCCAGGTGATCAAGATTAACGTCAACGGTGGTAAGTCATGTTGGTAGTGTGTACACTGACATGATGAGATGACAATGGCACTTTACCTCTGGGGTCTTCCTCCTCAAAAATATATAACCCTAGTCTAACTGTATTAGTCTGTTTTCACACTGCTATAAAGAACTGCCTGAGACTGGGTAATTTATAAAGGAAAGAAATTTAATTGATTCACAGTTCAGCATGGCTGGTGAAGCCTCAGGAAACGCAATCATCGGCAGAAGGCAAAGGAAAAGCAAGGCACCTTCTTCACAAGGCACAGGAATAAGTGCCGAGTAAATGAGGAAGAGCCCCTTATAAAACCATCAAATCACCAGACACAATGGCTCACGCCTATAATCCCAGCACTTTGGGAGGCCAAGGCGGGTGGATCACCTGAGGTCAGGAATTCGAGACCAGCCTGGCCAACCTGGTGAAACTCCGTCTCTACTAAAAATACAAAATTTAGCTGTGACGGGTGCCTGTAATTCCAGCTACTCAGGAGGCTGAGGCTTGAACCCGGGAGGCGGAGGTTACAGTGAGCCAAGACAGCACCATTGCACTCCAGCCTGGGTGACAGAGCGAGACTCTGTCTCAACAACAACAGCAACAACAACAACAAAACTGTTGGATCTTGTGAGAACTTACTATCATGAGAAGAGCATGGGGGAACCGCCCCCACGATCCAATTACTTCCTACTGGATCCCTTCCACAACATGTGGGGATTATGGGGATTATAATTAAAGATGAGATTTTGGTGGGGACACAACCAAACATATCACTAAGCATGAAAAAACATACAAATCTCAATTGAGGGGAATTCTATAAAATACTTACCAATATGCCTGAAAACTGTCAAAGTCACAAAAAACAAGTTAAGTCTGAGAAACAGTCACAGCCAAGAGGAGCCGAAGGAGAAATGACAACTAAATGTAATGTGCTACCCTGGATGGAGTCCTGGAACAGAAAAAAGACACTAGGTAAAAACTAGGAAATAAAGTATACTTAAAAAAATTTACTATGGACTTTAGTTAATAATAATGTATCATGTGGGTTTATTCATTGTAGCAAATATATCACACTAATGTGAGTTATTCATCATGGGGAAACTGGATGCAAAGCATATGGGAACTACAGCCATTTTTCTGTAAATCTAAAACTGTTCTAAAATTTAAAATGTATGTTAAAAATATTCTGAATATGGCAGGGCTTAGTGGCTCACTCCTGTAATCCCAGCACTTTGGGAGGCTGAAGCAGGTGGATCACAAGGTCAGATGTTCAAGAACAGTCTGGCCAACATAGTGAAACCCATCTCTACTAAAAACACAAAAAATTAGCCGGGTGTGGTGGTGTGCGCCTATGGTCCCAGCTACTTGGGAGGCTGAGGCAGGAGAATGGCGTGAACCTGTGAGGTGGAGCTTGCAGTGAGTCGAGATCACGCCACTGCACTCCAGCCCCGGGCGACAGTGTGAGACTCTGTCTCAAAAGAAAAGAAAAGAAAATATATGTATATATACCTGTCCATCTCTCTGGGGTGCACAGCCCTGGGGAGCATAGTGCAAGCTTTCCTCACCCATGCATCCCCAAAGCTCCTTACAACGAGGGTGCAGAGTAAATGCCATAGTGTTGAACCCGTGGTCTGAACTAAAATATACTGGGGAGTAACTCGCCAAGAACATTCAGCTTAACTCTCTTTTCTCCTCTTCCCATCTGGTTTCTGGTCAAGTACAGGAGATTCCAGCATAGGAACTTAGAGCACGGCTTCTAGCTGGAATGCCTAGTGCCTGGTGAAAGTCCTGCCTTGTTGCTTTTCCAGCTCTGCGGTCCTGTGCAAGTTGTATAATTTCCCTGGGCCTCAGTCTCTTTGTCTGTAAAATGGGAGTGATCATGCTATCTTCATCATAGGTTTATGGGAAGACTAAATGAATGAATCCGTGTAAAGTTATTGGTATAGCATCTGGCCTACGGCACAGCCTCTGGGGGAGTTGGCTCTTATTATCCCATCCATTGTTCCTCACTTGAGCCTCAAGGGTTTCTCAAGTGAAGCACTGCATTGAGCTCTTGGCTCAGCTTCAGGGCACCTTAGATCTTCCTTAGTCACTCTCTGGTATCCTGAATCCTCCTATTAAATTGATGTATACATTCTGGCCATTCTTTTTTAGACACCTTTGAACCTGCAAACCGCCAACTTCTCTTTTATTTTAGCTTGAAATCACCACTAAGCATGAATTGGTGAGAACTGTCACACAAACATGCCTCCGTTTACTCAGGAACTCAAATATTTAGATTCTAAAAGGAAGTGCAACTTTTTCTTTGCTCTCTCTCTCTTTAGCCACCTGGGAGGAGCTGGAGGACGAAGAACTTCACAGAAGAATGGAGTCCCAAAGAAACAGCTTCAGGAACTGAGGAGAGCCAGAAATTTAATATATTTAGGGCTCCCTTGTGAAAACACAAAAACAAAAATAAAAATGCCTCCCGCTGCCTCGACATCTCTATTCCACTGATGCCCCGACCATTCTTTTGAAAAACAAATGGAAAAAGTGAAGTGAAGTGTTGATGACAGTCACTGGGGAGTTAGAGGAAGGCCCTGTTGTGGAAGAGGCCTGCTGTTTCACAAAAGACGAGTTTTGTCTTGACTGATATGCCCTTAAAAACAAAACCACAAGTAAACTCTGGTGGGGGGGTGTGTGTGTGCACACGTGTGTATGTGCGCGCACATGTGCACGCTCATACATGCTAATGGATGAACAGGAGGTGGGGCTCTGCACTGTCTGGATTTGATTTGCAGGATTATGAATTGTCTTGAATATTTTGGGAAAAGTTTGAGGATTTGGTGGATATTTGAGAATTAGAAGTTTTATTTGAGGAGCATTTAAGTACTGAGTTGGTTATCTGGTAAACATTTAGACTCTGTCCTTAGCTACTTTCATGAGTCTCCTTTCTTTCCAGAAAGTTTGAAGTTCTTTAAAAGAAACATTTGTTCCTGAGATTCAAGGGTGGTGATGAGTGTAGTCTTAACTGTAAAGGAAAGAAAAAAGTGAAAAATCTCAAACATTGCTTGAAATTTTTACACTAGATAGTCATACATTCCACTCTGAAAATATAAGATTCTGTATCTTGTATACATATTTAAAACATCATACTAATTTCTGGACTACATGCAACAATGTTTTTTCTTGTAAAAAATCTTTTAAAACTAATTTAATAGATATGATTGGTGTCTCATTTTAATCTTCTTTGATTACTAAGGAGGCTACACATTTTTCTATGTGTATATTTCCTTTCCTATAAATTGTTTAGTCATGTTGTTTTCACATACATATTTTGGAATTTAGGAGTTCTTCCTTAGCAACTTGTAAGTCCCGTTTTTTTAATTACAGAATATTTCAGACATATGGAAAAGTAACAGATATATTTAAAGCTCCCTTTGTAACCTTCCCAGATACCATTTCCCACCCTCTCCTCCAGAAATAATTTACCACTTACAGTTGCTTTACATCTTTCCCTTCCACATTTTAATATTTTTAGTCCTTGGTCATCTCTCTTTATATTTCTCTCTCTCTTTTTCTCACACACACATTCGTTAGTTTTTAAACTTTATATGACTGATAATATACTAAAGTTAGCATCCTGCAACTTACTTTTTAAAAACTCATTTTGACAAATTATACGATCAATTTTATTCATTTCAGTGGCTAAACTAAATTCCACTGTATGAATATAACATAAATTAGTTTTCCACTCTGAGAGAATCCATTATGTAATTACATATATTCACCTCATTTCTCGTTGGTGTGTGTGTATATGTGCACACATACTATAAATATGTTTCTCTATGTCTTCTTATTTTATTTTTGTACAGAAGTGTAAAGTTTTTTATAGAGTTAAATCTGTTAATTCTGTCCCTGTGATTTCTTCTGTTGCTTCAAAGCATATAATGTGTTCACTCCTCCAAAAAGCTAACAAGTATTCATTCATATTTTCTTGTACTTTTTCTGAGATGCAAGAGTGGTGATGAGTGTAGGCACTTTGGGAGGCCGGGGTGGGCGGATCACTATGTCAGGAGTTCAAGACCAGCCTGACCAACATAGTGAAACCCCATTTCTACTAAAGATACAAAAATTAGCTGGGCATGGAGGCGCATGACTGTAATCCCAGCTACTCAGGAGGCTGAGGCAGGAGAATCACTTGAACCCAGGAGGTGGAGGTTGCGGTGAGGTGAGATCACAACATCGCACTCCAGCCTGGACAACAGAGCAAGACTCCATCTCAAAATAAAAACGGAAAAGAAAACGACAAATGAAAAATCTCAAACATCGCTCAAAATTTTTACACTAGTCATACATTCCACTCCAAAAATGTCAGATTCTCTATGTCATACACATATTTTAGAACATTATAGTAATTTCTGGACTATATGGGACAATGCTTTTTCTTATAACTTTTTTTATTGACTTAATAGATGTGATTGAGATTTTTCTTTCTAAAGAATTAAACTTTTAATTTAATTATTTAGCTACGCTTAAAATTGTGGGGTGGATAGAAACACACACATAAATCCTCTTCCTCCATATGCTATCCCAACAGGGTTTATTTAATTATATATTCCTTGGTTATAATTTCTTTATCACGAATTACATTTTGCATTGTTATATGTGATAAATTTATTTTTGGGCTTTCTATTCTATTTCATTGATATCTATGTTACTTCAGTATTTGGATCCTGTTTTAATTATTGTTGTTTTAGAAAACATTTTCAGAGCTCATAGTCCCCGTAGTTTCTCTTTTTCAAAATTTTATTTGATATTCATACTTGCTTATATTTCTTATCAGTTTTATTAAAGTTTTATAGTGTTTCAGGGAAAATTGTGTTGAATTTTTCAATTGGGATTGTGTTAAAACTATGTTAATTGGGGGAGTGTTTACATTTGACTCTGCTTACTCTTCACTCCAAAACAGCTTCCAGTTGTCTTTGTCTTTTCTTTATATACAGTCATCTACCAAAAATGATGTTTTGACTGATTTGAAATATTTATTCATTTCATTTTGATTTCTTATCTTGTATTACCCCAAATTTCCAAAATAATATTAATGTTATTCAGGCCAACATTGTTCTGGATTTTTCAAATGAATGTGACAAATGTATAAATGTATCTTTGTATAATTTTGGATACTGGCTTATGGAAGTATCTTTTTTTTTAAAAAAAATGGAATCTTGCTCTGTCACCCAGGCTGGAGTACAGTGGCATGATCTCGGCTCATCTGCAACCTCTGCCTCCTGGGTTCAAGCGATTCCCCTGCCTCAGCCTCCTGAGTAGCTGGGATTACAGGCATATGTCATCACACCTGGCTAATTTTTGTATTTTTAGTAGAAACGGGGTTTCACCATGTTGACCAGGCTGGTCTCAAACTCCTGACCTCAGGTGACCTGCCTGCCTCGGCCTCCCAAAGTGCTGGGATTACAGGCATGAGGCACTGCGCCCAGCCGGAAGTATCCTTCTTTTCTGTCATCCTGTAATGTTTTTATTTGAGCATCTATGAAAATGATCATATTCTCTCTTAGTGACTCCTATTAATACACATTTATGTCACTGTATTTAATACATTTCTCTAAATTTTAAGACCCCTGAATTTTTAGATCAATATATTTTATGTAATTGCTCTTTGTACTCAATATATAATGCTCAATTCTGTTTCTCTGATTTTTGCATTTTTGAAACGCCTGTAGTTCTTGTTTATTTATATTGATTGGGTTTGGTATCAGAATTGTGTTTGCTTTATACAATAATCTGTGTAGCTTTGCAGGTGTGTGGAGGGACATCAGTCAGTGTGACAGCTGCAGCTTCCTTCTGCCAATCTTACCGGTCTTAAGATTGACTAACTCTACCTATCTTACCGGTGAGTTTGGGATAGAACAGGCCCTGCCTCCTTGCCTCCTCCTGGGAGCCAGCCTGCCCACAGAGAACATGCTTTCTGAGCTATAACGCTCACCATATTTCACAGGGGCAGCCTCCATGTGGAGAGCACATGTTGATTCAGTGCTGCCTGAGCAGAGGGTGTGGGTAATTCAAACTCTAGGGTTTGGTGTTGAAAGATCTATGGTTGTCACTCATCTAAGCCACATCCTCAAATCCAGTATTTATTACTGATAAAGCTGTTCTTTTTATTTCCATCTGTCTAATTTCCTTGCCTCTCTCTTAATTAACTCTGACTTTCAGTGGGGGAAAAGGGATGTTACATGTTAGTTGCTCAAACTCCAATAGTCTAACATGTTTAAAAGGATTTCCAGAAAGAGAAAATAAAATGGATGAAGGAAAAACAATATTCTAAAGATAATGTGGCAAAGGTTGCACAACTCTGTGAATGTACTAAAACTTTAAATGGTTGAATACTTTAAATGGTTGAATTTTATGGTATGTAAAATACATCTCAATAAAGAGATTTTTAAAAATAGCTAGAAACTTTTCAAAAGTAATGCAAATTACTGATTTTTTCAGAAATTACAATATAAATCAAAATGAAGTCATCCCTAGGTATATCATAGTGAAAGAGAAAAACTCTTTAGATATAGAAAAGATCTTAAAAGCTACCAGAAAGAAAGACAGATAATCTGTTTTTTTAATAGTTTAGCAGACTTCTCAGCAGCAAAATAGAAGCTAAAAGACAATGGAATCATATATGCAAAGTGCTGACAACCAGAGCCCTACCACCAGCTAAACCATCAGGTCAAAAGTCAGGGTGAAATAAACATCTTCTCAAAGTTGGAGATAATTTATCATTATTGCACCTTCACTGAATAAATCAAAAGAAAGCAGAAAGAAGGAAATAAGACAAGAGGAGAAATAGATGGAAGAAATAGAAAGTCAAAAGGAATCATCAATGCTAAGAATAGGTTTTTTGAAAAAAAAAAAAAACCAGTTTTAAGACTTCTTTTAAGATTAACCTAAGAAGAAGAAAATGTGCAAATACAGAAAAATTGTGAATTAAAAGGGGGTATACGTAAAGGTAAAGAAAATATTTTTAAATTGTATGATGTTTAACAAGTTTATGCCACTAAATTTGAAAGCTACAAGGAAAGGATCATTAACTCTCAAAAAATATAAATTTTCCAAGCTATAGGTGAAATTAAATACTTGAATAGCTTATTAACCATTAAAAAACAATATCATTGGTTTAAAAACTTTCAATCATTCCAGGAACCGGTAACCCAACTATTACACAAACTGTTCCAAAGAGAAGAGAAAATGTCCAGTTATTTTCTCTATAGACTCTTGTGCTCGCTTCACTTCTTGGCTATTTAGCTCTCTCCTCACTATCACTCTTTCCAGTATTACTCCTCTCTTAATTCTCGGTGATTCCAACATACACTCAGCGACCCTTCCAGTAGCCGAAATCCTCTGTGCCTTAAGCTCCTCTCCTCCAATGACATGGTCTTCCACCCCACCTCAGTCACTCACTTCCATAACTGGCACCCTCCACAACCTCAATTTCATGTATCTGCTCACTGACCACCACCTCCTCTTATCTTTCCAGCTCATTATTTCAGCACTCTGAATTTGAAAAGCCCTTTGACCTACCATTCCCTTCCATTCCACTCCTCCTACCACCTTTTCAGCACCCATCATGCCCTGATGTTCTACCTTCCCACTGTTCCCAGCTGAATGTCCTCAGTACTCTTGCCCCTCTTTCCTTTAGTTATACTTACTCAGCCAAACTATGATTTAATTCAACTTTCCATCTACCCTGAGCCTGCAGAAGAAAAACATGCCATCAGTCTAACGGGCTCATCTTAAATTCAGATTCACAAACCTCAAGTGAGCCCTTAATGCTCTAACGGGCTCATTTTAAATTCAGGATCACAAACCTCAAGTGAGCCCTAATGCTCCCTGGCAGACGTACTGTATTTCCTAATCCGTTTATCTCCTACTGTCCTACTTTTTATTTATTCTTACATTTTTGATACCTCTCCCCACATTCTCACTCATGGAAAACTTTGCCTCCCATCACACTGAGGAAACTGGAGCAATCAGAAGAGAATTTCATAAATTCCTACCACAACCTCTGCCCTCCTCCTAGCCGATGGGCCTCCACGTTGTCTTCTTAGTAGCTACTCCAAGTGAATGAGCCACTCATGCTCCCATCTGAAGTCAATCTCCCCACTTGGGTGGAACTAGATATTATTTCCTCTTACTTATGTGGAACTAGATATTATTTCCTTTTACTTATCTCAGGGCTAGTAAAGGACAGCTCTACAGCAATTTCTCTCTCTCTGTCCCTCTGTCTCTCTCTCTCCCTCTCCCTCTATCTATCTGTCTCTCTCTCTCTGGTATCATTGACTTTCCCATTCTACTGGATGGGAAATTTCCAAATTTCCATTAGCACATAAACATATGGTTGCTTCTCCCATCTTAAAAGAAACTTTCTCTTGTCCCCATGTCTCCAACCAGCTGTACCCTATTTCTCTGCTCACCTTTGTGGCAAAATTCCTTCAAAGTGTGGTCTGCACTTACTTCAATCCTTTCCTCCCACTCTCTGTGAAATAAAGATTCCCATCAGGTGTTCATTCTACAACACCCCGCTGAAGCCCCCCCTTTTTCAAGTCTTCCACATTGCTAATTTCATGAACTTGTACCTGCTCTCTTAGCAGTATTTAAACATAGTCAACTATTCCCTCATCCTTGATACCCTTTCTTCACATGGCTGCCAGGACGCTGCACTCTCCTGGTTTCCTATTACCTCACTATGCAGTCCTCAGTCTCCTTAGCTTGTTCGTCATCTCCTCCCTGACTTCTCAACATTGGAGTGCCACCAGCACTCAGCTCTTCTCTATCCATACTCATTCTTTTGTTGTTATCATTTAGTCACATGGCTTAACCTCCTACCAATATGCAACGATTATCAAATTTCTTTCTTTCTTTTTTTTTTTTTCTTTTAGACAGAATCTCATTCTGTCAACAGGCTAGAGTGCAGAGCAGCAATCTTGGCTCACTGCAGCATCAACATCCTGGGTTCAAGTGATCATCCGACCTCAGTCTCCCAAGTAGCTGGAATCACAGGTGCGTGCCATCACATCCAGCTAATTTTTGTATTTTTCGTAGAGACAGGGTTTCACCACGTTGCCCAGGCTGGTCTCGAACTCTGGAGCTCAAGCGATCTACCCACCTCGGTCTCCCAAAGTGCTGGGATTGCAGGTATGAACCACCGTGCCTGGCCCAATTGCCAAATTTCTATTTCCAGCCCGTACCTCTCCCCTGTGCCCCATACTCATGTATCCAACTGCCTGATAGACATCTCCACTTAGTCAATTGCAACTTGAAACTTAACCTGTCCAAAACTGAATTTCTAATCTTTCCCCACATATACCACCCTAGTTCTCCCTGGCCCAATTATCACAGTATATTTCTAGTAGCTCAACTCCAAAGCCTTATAGTCTAAAACTTTCTTTCTCCTATACTCCACATTCAATCCATCAGCAAATTCTGTTGAAGTCACCTTCAAGGTATGTCTAAAATCTGATCACTTATCCTCACCCTTATGCCACTTATCAGCCTAATTGAAAACAAACTACTTAATGAAGATGCCCTTGTAGTATAATTTATTTCTCTGGTCTTGTAAACCAGGAATAGAGGATCTCCTCCCCAGGACAGCCGCAGGGAAAAAGCATCCCACTTCACTTCTACTGCTAGCACCCAGGACTAAGCTTCTATCTCTTGCTGGAGTCCTGCAGTAGCCTTCCTGGCTGGTCTCCATTCTTACCCTTCTGCAGTCAGAAGTCCTTTAAAAAGCTAGTCGAGTCATGATTTTCCTCTACTGAAACCTTCACAGGTCCATGAGGCAGAAGGTGTATACTACCCACATGCTCTCTCCGAAGCACCTCCTCCATTTCACCTCTGACCTCATCTGTCACCTCCTCCATCACTTCGCTCCAGCCTTGCCAGCCTACCAACTGTGTCTTAGATAGCCAGAGTCTTTGCTGTGGCTGCAGTTCTGCCTGGAGTTCTCTGCTCCAGACAGCTGCCTGGGTAATGCCCTCAATCAAGATTTTTACCTAAATGTCATGTTCTCAAATAGGCCTTTTCTGTGAAAAAAATCTCAAGTAACCCCAGCACCACCACGGCCATGCTCCTAGTCACCAAACCCAACCTTCATTTATTCACACACTATGCAATTCACCCATTTAAAGTATACAATCCAGTGGTATTTAGTATATTCACAGAGTTGTGCAAACATCACCACAATCAATTTTAGAACATTTTTGTCACCCCTAAAAGAAACCACATTGTTATCGATCCCCATTTCCCCAAATTTCTCTTCTCAGGCCCTAGGCAAACACCAACCTATTTTTCATGTCTATGGATTTGCCTTTTCCGTACATTTGATCTAAATGAAGTCATACACTACATGGCCCTTTGTGACTGGTTTCTTTCACTTAACATTATGTTTTCGAAGTTCATCAACGTAGCATGTATCTACATGTATCAGCAGTATAAATACATGTAGAATGAAGCAGGAATCACTACTTTATTTCTTATGACTGAATGACATTTCATTGTATGGATTTGCTACATTTTTTTTTCTCCATTCACCAATAGAAATTTGGCTAAAAACCATTGGATTGTATACTTTAAATGGGTGAATTGAAATGGAAACATTTGGGTGTTTCCACTTTCTGACTATCATGAATAATACTACTATAAACATTTGTGTACAAGCTTTTTTGTGGACAGATGTTTTTATTTTTCTTGAATATATAGCTGGAGTAGAATTGCTAGGTCATATGGTTAACTCTATGTTTACCCTTTTTAGGAACTACCATACTGTTTTCCAAAGTGGCTATACCATTTTACATTTCCACCTGCAGTGTATGAAGATTCCAATCCCTTCATATTCCCACCAACACTTGTTATCGATCTTTTTGATGCCTGGTTTATTTGTACAATAGCACTTATTGCTTTCTAACATGCTATAATATGTATTTATTTCCTATGTTTTAAAATATTGTGTCTCTCTCTACTGCAATGTAAACTCAAGGAAGGCAGAAATTTTTGCCTTTTTAAATCTGTTTTATTCACTCTTGAAAGTGCCTAGAACACAGGAAGCAGTCAATAAATATTTCTAGATTGATAAGCCCAGTTACTCAGATGGCCGAGCTCAGTGATGTCTTGAGCTCAGGATTTTGAGGCCTCGCCACTACTGCCAGCCTGGGTGACAGAGCAAGATCTAGTATCAAAAAAAAAAAATTGTGGATTGAAATGGAATGAGTTTAGCATAACTGATACCAAAACCAGACAACAGAATGAGAAAAGGAAGTATAAGTGAGTTCTGTTTATTAGCCTCAAAAGTATATTTATATTTTTTAAGTTTTGTTTTTATTCACAAATTTTATATATATAGATATATTTATATATAATAGGGTAAAATGTGATGTTTCTATGCACGTATACACTGTGGAATAATCAAATCAAGCTAATTAACATACCCATTACTACAGATATTTATCATTTATTTATGTTGAGAACACTTAAAATCCTCTCTTTTTGAAATTTTGAAGTATATATAACTATTAGCTATATTTGCCATACTAGGCAGTAGATTTCCGGAACTTATGCCTCCTATCTCACTGCAACTTTGTACCTTTAACCAATGTTACCCCTTTCCCCATCTTCCTCTCTGCTGTGCTCCCAGCCTCTGGGAACTATCATTCTACTCGTACTTCCATGAATTTGATTTTTTAGATTCCACTTATAAGTGAGATTATATTATTTGTCACTCTGTGTCTGGCTTATTTCACTTAGCATAATGTCTTCTAGGTTTATCCATGTTGTTGAAAATTACAGAATTTCCTGTTTTTTAGAAGTTGAATAGTATTCCATTGTGTATATATACCACTTTTTAAACCCATTTGTCCATTGACAGGCACTTCAATTGTTTCTATAGTTTTGTTTGTTTGCTTAAGAAGGGTCTGGTTCTGTCAACCAGGCTGCAGTGCAGTGGTGTGATCTCGGCTCACTGCCACCTTTGCCTCCTGGCCTCAAGGGTTCTTCCCACCTCAGCCTCCCGAGTAGCTGGGACTACAGGTATGCGCCACCATGCCCGGTTAATTTTTGTGTTTTTTTTGTAGAGACGAGGTTTCATCATGTTGCCCAAGGAACCTGCCTGCCTCTGCCTCCCAAAGTGCTGGGATTACAGGTATGAGCCACTGTGCCCAGCCATTCCTGTATCTTGACTATTGTGAATAATGCTGCAATGAACATGTGCAGACATGTCTTCAACATACTGATTTAATTCCTTTGTATATATACCCAGAGCTGGGATTGCTGGATGGTATAGTAATCCTGTTTTTTATTTTTTGAGGAACCTCCATACTGTTTTCCAAAGTGGCTGTACTAATTTACAATACCACCAATGCTTGTGGGTTCCATATTTCTCCACACCCTCACCAAGACTTGTTATCATTGATCTTTTTGATAATAGCCAATCTAACAGGTGTGAGGTGATATCTCATGGTGGTTTTCATTTGCATTTTTCTGATTATTGGAGACGTTGAGCATTTTAAATATATATCTGTTGGCCATTTGTATGTCTTCTTTTGAGAAATGTCTATTTAGGTCCTCTGCCCATTTTTTGATAGGGTGATTTGTTTTCTTGTTATGGGTAGTTTGAGTTCCTTATACATTTTGGATATTAGCCCCTTATCTGATGTATGATTTGCAAATATTTTCTCCCAATCTGTGGGTTGTCTCTTCATTCTGTTGTTTCCCTTGCTGTGCAGTTTTCTAGCTTGATGCAATCCCATTTGTCTATTTTTGCTTTCATTGGCTATGAGACTCAAAAATTTAAGTAAAATATTACCAATGAAATAGATTAAGATCACAAAAACCATGTGTATCTTGGAGCGATAATACAAGCTTAAAAAGACAAAGCTACATACTAGACGTTACTGGGAGACACCAGGCCAAGGATTCCATGGCAATGTAAAACAAAAAGTCATAACTGAACTTTGCTTCCCGCAGGGCCCATCATAGCTCATTAACTATGAAAGAAGCAGAAAATAAATCAAGGAACGACTTTATCCTTCAGGAAGCCAGAAAACAAAATAGGGTACCAACTTGGCACGAAATTTTGTTATAACTTCAGCAGGTTCACAGGGCAGACATGCTGGGCCTTAGAGTGGCAGGAGTGGGAAGGAAAAGGTAAACAGAAAGTGGGGTGAGAAACTCCTAGCCTAGAAGGTTGGGGCAGTGCAGGATTCTAGTAACCCTGGGCAGCAGGTGGTGTGCCCTGGGGTCCAATCCTGTACAGGGTGTGGGTATTGAGTTAGGCAGTCAGCTCTCCTAATAACCAATCTATTCCTAGCGGGGATCCAACCACTGGCCAAGGTAAAAAGAACAGGCTAGGCCAGGTGCGGTGGCTCACACCTGTAATCCCAGCATTTTGGGAGGCCGAGGTGGACAGATCATGAGGTCAAGAGATTGAGACCATCCTGGCCAACATGGTGAACCCCATCTCTACTAAAAATACAAAAATTAGCCACATGTGGTGGCACATGCCTGTAATCCCAGCTACTCGGGAGGCTGAGACAAGAGAATCGCTTGAACCCAAGAGGCGGAGGTTGCGGTGAGCCAAGATAGTGCCACTGCACTCCAGCCTGGCGACAGAGTGAGATTCTATCTCAGAAAAAAGAACAGGATACTGTTCTACCTCTGTGCCACTCCCAGGGATTAACAGGAATCAGGCAAAGTGTCAGACCAGCCAAATGAGGGTAGGGGGCAGAGTTCCAATCCCAGGAATGGGGAGAGGTGAAGAGGGGATGAAGGTCTGGATAGCCAAGAAGTCTAGCTGTGGAAATTGACCAGTTTAATGTGGTATATGTGATCCATATTGGGCTGGGGTGGGGAGGGGAAGATGACAGGCACAATACTGTTACCAGTTTCACATATTTGTCTCTTAAAATACCTTGTTTTATTTCAAGGGGAGGTGTTTACCTAGCCCCTGTAAGACTTTGTAAACCCTTGTCCAAATTTTGCATTTCCCACTGCACCCGAGCAGGGCTCAGCACAGTACCCAATAATCCTTTGCAGTTTATAATTGGACCCAGTTCCCTGAATAAAGACTTTCCACAGTGCAGAATCTACATCCCCACGGTCCTCCCAACTCTTTCTGTCATTCAGCGGGGATGGGAGTGGGGGGCAGATCGCCCCCAGGGCAGAACCGTGAGATTCATGGGACATCTGAACTCTGCCCACAACACTTTTTAACCCGATGGTTACCCCTTTGACTCCGATGACCTTTCGGGGGTGAGGGAGGCAGGAAAACCACCCTTCCTTTCTCCTCGTTATCCCACCCTGTCACCTCCGTTTTCTACAAAACACATGTACGTTTGAAAAAAACGTCTTTCATCTAGGACATGTTTTCTTTACCAGAGCAAGTGTGTGTGAAGGGGCGGGGAGGGGCGGGGAAGGGAAGGGGTACCAAAGTGCCCAGCAGCAGGAGCACCTACAAAAACAATCCTCCCCGGGCGAGGCACCGAGGGAAAATCGTACCAAGGAAGGTGACTCGCCACTCCCGGAGGCTGGGCCGCTCGCCGTGGGCAGTCCTGGGCCGTGATGGGGGCGGAGGGATGAAGGGAAAAAGATGGAGGTGGGGGAAGGGCAGGAGGAGGGGGAGGGGTGGTCCGGAGCAATTCAATGGCGCTTTGATTTAACAACTCCAAGCCCTTTGAAAACATTTTGCCAAGAAAAGCTTGCCATCAACACGTATAATCTCTTATCAGAGGCCCCTGAAAGCCCGGGCCCCGGGGTTAATTCCCCCATCGCAATGAGTTTGAATCAGCTCTAAACCCACAGTGACATGAAAGCGCCCGAGCCTCGGGCCGCACAGAGCCCACTGAGATCCGCCGACCGGGGAGGATTACGGGGCCTGTTCCGCGGCGGGCTCGCCGGCGGGACGGGCAGGCTCAAAAGAAAAAGAATAATTAGGGATAATTGCTTGTGTCCAAACACAAGCATTAAGGCCCCCTGTTCCCCTTTGGGACTTTGTGAGCCAGAATGAAAGAGACACCCCCTGTTTTGACAGCTGGACCAGCGGCCTGGATCGGTGACCGAGGGAGGAAGCGCTCCCGGCTGCTGGGAACGCGGCCGAGCCAGGCCCCGGGTGGGCAGTGGATCGGCCCCGCCTAGCGCGGGCGGGGTCCACGCGTGGGTCCCCGCTTCGGCGACAGCCCTCCCTGAGCTCGGGAGAGTGCGGGTGGCGTCCCCGCCTCGCGCCCGCGGCCTGCGGAAGCCCGTGGAAGCCCGGGAGCCTGTTGCGGGCTTTGGGCAGCAGAGGCCAGTGTCCTGCGCACACGCGGCTCGAAGACTGAAGGGCAAGAGCGGACCTGGCGCCCCCTGCGAGCCCCTGGGTAGTCTGGGGCCACAGAGCCCTGGCCGTGACACCCCTCAAGGTTCCACACCCGGCCGCGTGTGATCTCTTCAGCCCCACCAACACTCACCAGCGGGAATATCTGATCCCACCTCGTTAGGCGTGGGGCGGCCTGAGCCACATTTGGAGATACCCGAGTCCCAGGGTGGTCCCAGCCACATCCGCCCTTGAAGCTGAGGCCCAAGTAGGAGGCCTCCTTTAGTGACTGGGGAGTGACGGGAGAATTAAACGCAACGAGGGCAACGGCTTAATGCACACCCTCTGGATCAGGTCTCGCCAACTGCCCCGCAATCCTGAGAGTGGCTTGATGTTGGGGTTTGGGGCCAGGGCTTTCCGGAAAGGGACCTGCACAGGCCAAGGCCTCCAACCTCCGGGGGCCCAACTGCCTGGGAGCTTGGCTATTTGCCCTGTGTCATGCGGACTCCAGGAAGTCACAGCGCCTGAGGTGGCCAAGCCACTCTTTGAGAGATCCTTCATGGGGATGCAAAAGTTGGCTGGTGTCAGCGGGATGCCAGCGCCTAAGCGAGGATGGGGAGGAGGGCAGAGAAGGGAGGAAACCTGAAGGAAATATGGACTTCGAGACCACCCTGAACACCTGGACCACCCAGGCCGAGGCCTGGAACTGTCGAGCCTCGAGGCCAGCATGGCCAACAGGCCCGACAGTCCGGAAAGGGCAGTGAATCTTCCAGAAGGCCTATCTGGGAGGATATCGCCCTGTCTCTGGGCGGCGGCCGGAAGCCTAGCGGCGGGCAGAACCACCCCCGCGGCAACCCCAGATGCTCCACCAGCTCTCCTGCTTCCAAATACAGATCATATGCGGGGCTGGAGGAAGAGTGGGGAAGCGGCGCGGCGGACACGCGGGCATGAGTGATTAATTAAAGGGAAACCACATCCGACAAGAAAAGAGTTTTCTGAAAGGAGCCAAGTCCAAGAAGAGCTCCCGACCCTGCAGCTGCAGCCCAGACGGATCCGCCAGCTGCCAGGCCCTCCCCACGCAGCATAGGATGCGCACTGAGGCCTGCTGGTCTGCGGAGGGGACCCGGCTTTCGAAACCTGAGTGTTTTAAATAAAGCCCAAAGTTAAGAGTTTTCCAGTTCGGCCCGGGGCTGGGCAGGGAGGTGGCTGGGATGATCTCTGGTCTCCCAAGGGCGGCCGCAGCCACCTGGGCTCTCCTGACTGCAACGCGCCATGATTAGAGAAAGTGCTCGCCTCGGAGGCCGCCTAAACTCTCCCGGGTTTCTGAGTCTATACAGCAGGAACCCAGGTTAGTAAGTAACGTAAAGCCAGCTTGAGTTCACCAGACGTTACTGTGATGGACTGGAAGATTTGAGATCGAAAGTTTCAGACCCAGGCAAAATACAAACATGCCCATGTGTTTCTCTCCTTCCTCCCATCCCCATGATTTTGCGGAAAACCGATGACAGCAACATTGCCACCAAATAGAGAAAGAATGCTATTTAGTGAACATCTATTTATTTTCATTTGACTTCTGATTGCCAGTGTTATTAAAATACTCTCAGCCTGTCAAGGATTAACATACAAAATAGAGTGTATAATTGTAGGTGGATTTTTTGTTTGTTTGTGATTTGTTTTATTTTTCAAATTGTAGACTCCTACTAATTTTCTTCACCAGAAAATAGTTGAGAATATTCTAAATGAGGAAAGGTATTGTGTTTCTCTGCTGTATAAGGATGACCTATTCCACCTCCCTCCTTTGGTATAAAATTCAGGAAATCATAAGATGTGGATTTTTGAAGTAGTGAACTGTTTCTTTATGCAGAAATGGGTGATGCTATCTGAATATCTGCCCTGCATCACACGTCTCAGATTAGGTCTGAGGTTTAGAGGTAATCAACGCTTTATTTATTTGTCCTAGAAGACAGCGGGTGGGGAGGAGAATATTTTGATGACAGCAAGAGAGACCTTCCTGCTCCTTTCCGGTGATTCCACAATCCTCCCTCTTCTCTCTCCAGCTGCTTAATCAGTCTGCCCTAAAGAGAGGGCTTTGGTTTGGGGTTTTGGTTTTGTTTTGTTTTGTTTTTGAGATTTAATACTGCATATATTTCAGCACGCCACACTGATTTCAACAACACGTAAAAGCCATGAAATTTGACATTCGTTTCAGAGCCTTGGCTAAAAGATGAAATTGTTATACCAAGAAAAAAAATATTTAGAAAAATGAGAACTTCCATCGAATCCATACCTCACCAGAATTATGACATTTTTGCCTAAGCTGCTGTGTGGGCCTATTCCCTTGATGGGCTCAAAATAGGAGAGACAAACCGAAAAAGGAGGTGTGAAAATGACGCAAGAAGTCTGATTCCGTGCCCCGCAAAAGTCAGTTTGGCTCCCGAAGTTACTCCATGGTTATGCCTGCAGGCCGCACCCCAAACAGACTGGTAACGCCCCGAGCGCATTGCAGGAGTCGGGCGGGTCCCGGACCTGCGGCAAGGACGGCGCTGGGCGGACACCGAAGTTGCGGGCCTGAGATTAGACAATTGGGAAGGGGTGGGGGCCGGGGGCAATCCTTTAAACTGAGAACTCACAATTCGGAATCCAGGATTACTAGCGCCCCTCTCAGGGCTTCGGAAGGGGCAGTGCAAGCGAGGAACCCAGAAACTCAGGTTCCGTGAGTTTCAGGGCACATCTGTTTTGGGGTTTTAAAATACGGGTCTGACCGTGGAAGCCAGCTAGTTCCACGAGACTTGGAGTCCGCATGGACGCGGCGCTTGGGTACGGAGAAGCACTCGGAGAATGTCCTGGAGGAGTTTAGGGTTTTATGAGGAGCTCCCCCTCAAAGGTCTGATGGGGAGTCCCGGACGTGAGTGCCTCCAGCCAGGAGGCCTGAGGCCGTGGCGGGTCCTCCTCCCTCTCCAGCCTTCGCGCTCCAGCCCGGTGGCCTGGAAGCATTAGGCCCACCTAGCCCCAGGAGTACGTGGCCGGCCCAGCGCTGTAGCTGCTCTGTTCCCTAACGAGGCCCAGAGAGAAGGGTGCAACTCCCTGATCGCCAGATCGCCCTTCCCATCAGCAAAGCGACCGCGGGCCTGTTCCCACCTCTACCCCTGTGGCGCTGGGCGCAGCCATCCCGCTTTCCCAGCCCAGGGCGCACGTCTCTGGGTTCACGCCTCAGAGGTGGCCCCGGGCTTGGGGAAGAGGGCAGTAAATCGGATCTAATCGGCCTTGGGAATCCCCCTGTCCAGCCGACACAGGCTCTGCAAACAGGCCGCGCAAACCCTCCTAGGAACAGGACAGTCGGGGGCGAGGGCTAGCAGTCGCCTGCCCAAAGCAAAGAGAATGAGTTCGAGTTTAAAGCAAATCTCAGGCTTCACTGTTTAGCTTGATGGACTCAGCTTCTCCTTTTAGCGAGCAAATTAAAGTTCAGATGGAAAAAGCTAAAAGATGTTGCCCATCCTCAGGTCTCCCTCTTTGTCCAAAGACACGCACTTCCCCCTTGCCTCCCCGTCCATCCTTCACAACTGTCGGAACTACTACAGCAATGAAACATGTGTTTTGCGGAAAATGTTACAATAAGTGACAATGAAAGCTATAATAAAAAAGAAGTAAAGATCTTTATACCAGTGTTGCTATGCACAATGTGTGTACGCATATACACGTCTCTCTGCGTGTGTATCTATTTATATGTCTATAAATAGGTATTTGTTGATTTGCTTGAGTATATATTGTAGGTTTAAATTTACATTCTAAAACTGCAAAAACACTGTTTTATATCACAACTACAAACGCCAAGCTTGGTCACACATGATCTTTTAAAAGGCCAACCAAAATGCTATTTTCTTTTCATTTTTGTTTGGAACCTCCAAAACAGGAGCAAGCTTTACTTTTAAAATGAAACCACTCTACATGTGAAGGATGACATGCATAAATTGTATTTACAATGGAATGTTTAAAATTCATTTCTTTCTGTAATGTAACCTGACTTCTGGGCAAAGGGATTTCGCTTCTTGATGGGGCCTCTAGGCAGAGCCAGTTCTTGGCACCAATAGCATTGCCTGATGCTGTAAAACACTAAATCTGGACAGATTTACACAGAACAGAAGCTTTCATTTTACCCTTCAAATTCCAGCCAAACAGCATTGGGGATTTTTCTATGTTCCAGACTCCCTGAATGTTTTTCCAGGTTGTGTAGTCGAGTTCCAGCCTATAGCAGCTCAACCAGAATCACCACATTATTAGGCACAGAAATGAGATCTATGTCCTCATATTTTTTATTGTGTCCACATCGTGAAACAAAGACATTTTAAAGATGCAGCTACTGTGATATTAATGAGACAATGCATGTGTATGTGATGAAATAACAATTTGGAGATGGGTTTTACATGTCAGAAAGAAATAATGTTTTATTTGTAGTCCTTTACTTGCAACTGTCTTCACAGTTGTTTTTCTAAATAATATTTTTATGAAGATAAAAATTAATAAAGAAGCCATTCAAGATCATTTTTCCAGACACCATATGAAAGAAACTAACTTCTTTCCATTAGGACAGGCATAGATTTTCCTCTAACTTTAAAGTAAATGACTACTATTTACATCGGTAGAGAGACCACTTCGAAAGCTGCTTTCCTCTACTGTTAATGAAAAGTATATTGTATTTCCCCCAAATGAAACCTATAATTATTTAACTGGACTGCCGAGTGTATCACCATTAATAGTGTTTAAGTACATTTTGGGAGAGGTGGGAGGGCTCCTCTGTTAGGCCCTAGATGTCCTGGATACATAGAGTTATAGTCAAGGTGCTTATAACTTACCACAAATACAATTCAGGACATACATTGTGAGACAAAAAGCAAAGGTATTTGCATGATTAGAGTTAGGACAGAGAAGAGACTAAAAACATATCTCCTTGGTGCTAAATTCATTCATAGCTGGTAAGATAATTAAGGACATTTTTTTCCACAGAAATTTAGTCACATATGTTTGAAGCTTGGTGCAAATGTGGCAAGTACCAATACTTCTGCAGAAACCCCTCTAAAGCACCCAAGAAGCCTGAAATATTAAGGTAGGCCCTATGTCTGCTTTCTTTTACAGGCCATGCTTGTGAAGAATAGCGGAAAATACAATGTACTGAGTTAGACAAATATTTAACTTGTTCCATGTCCAAGGCAAATCAGATTTCAGGCCAACATATGGGCTCCAGTTCAGGGCCTGAGGCCCAGGTCTCAGGTTAGGCCTGAGAGTAAATGATGTGTACCGTCATTGTCAGAGACTTTGGCTGGGCCAGGCAGACTCTGGGTCACCCACCTTCCCACAGGCCATGGAGGGACCGAACTTTGCCTTACACCAGAACTCATCACAGCGTAGAGCTCTCTGAGGTAGGCCCCGCATGGCTGGTCTAGAATCCAAAGTTAACCTCTTACTTGTCTGAGTTCCTTTAGGGCAGGCACTATTATTTATTAACTTGAGGTTCCCTCCATCTAGCATTATGTCTGGTACCTGGTAAGCACTTGATATGTCTGACAAATCACATAAATCATTTAGGTTGCTGGTGAAGAAGACCGCTTAGATAGAGTCTTTGGATCTTCAGATGGCTTTGGACCATCTAGATGTGTTCTGTGCTACAGAAGCCTCTAGCCACAGGTGGCAACTGATGCTCGAAGTGTATCTAGTCCAAATTGATGTAGGCTGTAAGTGTAAAATACAATCTGGACTTTGTAGGTTGTCTTAGTAAATCTAGGCTGCTATAACAAATTACCGTAGACTGAGTTGCTTCAGCAACATTGATTTCTCACAGTTCTGGAAGCTGAAGGTCTAAGATTAGGGTGCCAGAGTGGTTGGGTTCTTGTTGAGGACCCTCTTCCTGTTTACATCCCCACATGGCCTTTCCCTGGTGCTTGCAAGAGGGGGCAGTGTGGGGGTGGGCTCAAGGAGGGAGAGCTAGCTCATGTCTCTTCCTTTTCTTATAAGGGCATTAATCCCATTATGGGAACCCCATCCTTCTGACTTCATCTAAATCTAGTTACCGCCCAAAGGTTTCACTTTCCAGTATCATGACATTGGGAATTAGGGCTTCAACATCATAATTTTGGGGGGCAGTGCAAGCATTCAGTCCATAGCAAAGAGAGTATGAAATCAGAATGCAAAAGTCTCATTAATAATTTTATATTAGTTATATATTGAATAATACTTTGGGTATATTGGGTTAGATAAAATATATTCGTGGAAGCCAAGAAAAAATAAACAATGGGGGAAAGGACACATTATTATTCAGTAAATAATGCTGGGACAACTGGCTGGGCATATGCTGAAGAATGAAACTTGACCCCTATCTCTCACCATATACAAAAATTAAATGAAGATAAATTAAAGACTTAAATGTAAGACATCAAACTATAAAAATCCTATTAGAAAGCCTAGAAAAACTCTTCTGGACATTGGCTTAGGCAAATATTTTATTAGTAAGACCTCAAAAGCAAATGCAACAAAGACAAAAATAGACAAATGGGACTAAATTAAACTAAACAGCTTCTGCACAACAAAAGAATAAATCAACAGACAACCTATAGAATGGGAGAAAGTATTTCCAAATTATGCCTCTGACAATGGATGAATATCTAGAATCTATAAGGAACTCAAACAAATCAACAAGAAAAAAAAACCCCATTAAAAAATAGGCAAAGGACATGAAAAGACACTTCTCAAAAGAAGACATACAAGCAGCCAACAAACATATGAAAAAATACTCAGCATCATTAATCATCAGAGAAATGCAGATTAAAACCACAATGAGATACCATCTCATACCAGTCAGAATGTCTATTATTAAAATATCAAAAAATAACAGATGTTGGTTGGCAAGGCTGCAGAGAAGAGTGAACACTGTACACTGTTGGTGGGCATGTAAATCAATACAACCTCTATGGAAAATAGTACGGAGACTTCTCAAAGACCTAAAAGTAGAGCTACCATTCAACCCAGCAATCTCATTACTGAGTATCTACCCAAAGGAAAAGTCATTGTTATACCAAAATGACACCTGCACTTGTATGTTATTGCAGCACTATTCACAATAGCAAAGTCATGGAATCAACCTAAGTGTCCATCAACAGTTGACTGGATAAAGAAAATGTGGTACTTATACACCACAGAATACCAGGCAGCCATAAAAAAGAATGAAATCATGTTCTTCACAGCAACATGGAGGGAGTTGGAGACCATTATCCTAAGAGAAACAACTCAGAATCAGAAAATCAAATACCACATGTTCTCATTCATAAGCGGGAGCTAAGCAATGAGTATGCATGGATCTAAAAATGGAAGTAATAGACACTGGGGACTCTAAAGGTGTGGGGGGATGAAGGCTGAAGAACTACCTATTGAGTAGTTCACTATTTTGGTGATTGGTTCGCTAGAAGCCAAAACACCTCAGCGTTATGCAACATACCCATGTAACAAGCTTGCACATGTACCACCTCTGTCTAAATTTCTTTTTTTGAGACAAAGTCTTGCTCTGTCCCCCAGGCTGGAGTGCAGTGTCATGATCTCAGCTCACTGCAAGCTCCACCTCCTGGGTTCCCGCCATTCTCCTGCCTCAGCCTCCTGAGTAGCTGGGACTACAGGCGCCGGCCACCTCGCCCAGCTAATTTTTTGTGTGTGTATTTTTTTTTAGTAGAGATGGGGTTTCACTGTGTTAGCCAGGATGGTCTCGATCTCCTGACCTCCTGATCCACCCGCCTCAGCCTCCCAAAGTGCTGGGATTACAGACATGAGCCACGGCGCCCAGTCCTAAAATTTTTTTAAAGTATATAAATATACATGAATATATGTACACACATATTTGTGGTAGGTAGCCTCTGAGATGGCCCCCACTGAGCTCAGCCTCCCAGTATTCACACCCATATGTAATTCCCTCCCCTAGACTCTAGGCTAGGCTTAGTAGTTCAATACTAACAAATGACTGTGACAGAAGTGATGGGCTGCAGCTTCCAAGCTGAGATTACAAAAAGACTGGGCTTATATCTTGGGAACTCCCTCTTTCACTCATTAAGGATATCATTGACACCCCCGCCTCTATCTCTCTTTCTATCTCAAAGCCATTATGCATTGCTGATCCAACACAATGGTAAAGTAATAAATGTGTGTTTTAAGCTATATTTTTGGGACAATTTGTTATGCAACAATAAATAAATTCACTATTACAAAAATTAATTTCACCAGTTTCCTTATACTTGTTAAGATATGGCTACTAGAACATTTTAATTACATGTGTGGCTCCCATTATATTTCTACTGGACAGCACTGGTCTGTCTCTGTGGCTCAAATGGAACAACACTGATCCAGATTTAATTTGGGATTCTAAGGAGCTGGACTCAAATTTGTTATTTAAAAACATGAAATATTTAGTTATAAATGTAACAAAATATGTTCTAATCTATAATCCCTTGGCTAAAACAATTTCTGATATTTACATATTAAACAGCTGTGGACTGAGAGTCAAGAGTGACTCTAGTTCCAGGGTAGCCCGTAGTCAGCTAAAAATTGTACGCAGAGAGACAACTTTTAAGGCTCCCTTGCAGCATTAACATTTTATGATTCAACAACTGCTCACTTCAGCATTCACTTGAAACCAAGGAGTAACAGCAGAACTGGTAATAGCTGGTTTGGTGTTTTCTTTTAATAATCAACCCAACATTAGCAACTCCACTTCTCTAAAATAGTCTTTTAGCAAAGAGTGGTGAGAGGTCATGGGGAGGAGGAGACTATCTGAGACTAAGGAGTGTTCTCCAGCACACCCAAACTGCTCCCTAAACCTTCTGCATCTCTCTCAGACCTTCCTGGAAGTTCTTGCATCTCTGTTCGTTACCACTCCTGACATCTCAGAACTCCAGAAAACTGTGTTTTCATTTAAGAGTGTTTACAGCTAAATTTGAAGTTGGGAAGAAATGAAGGACTTAGCTCTCTATTTATTTGTATTGGCAGAACCACAGAAAGCCAAGGTGATCATTAGAAAACTATTTTAGAATGCTATCTTTTCTATCAGATTGTATTTTTCTAGTACAGTGACAAATTCTCATAAGTTCTCAATAGCTAAACATATCAGAGTTCCCATTGTTGACCAGAAAGCTGATTTGAGTCTCCAATGCTCTGGTTATTTATAGAAATCGTGGACTAGGACTGTGTTACAAGAATGAACATTTGTCTTGTGTGGGTTTTGTTTTGTTTTGTTTTGTTTTTTGCATTTAAGTAAGAAAGTTTCTTCTTTACATGTCTTAAATGCATTTTATTTTGACAGCGTGATTGCAGATATAATACATGGCACTTCAAAGAGGGATGACTTTTCTAGTATATTTTGACCAAAAGTGGATGGTCTACTCAAAGGCTGTCATTGACAGTTTCAATCACTTAAAAATGACCACTGAAAAATGTTGTTGAAAACATTCCAGCTTTGGACATACTGAGTGATTTAGCGAGGGGCAGACATTAACATAGGCCATCATTCCATAACTATTAGTGAATTGCGGCTGCTCTGAAATTTTGCATAAAAAAGT
>NW_012099654.1:5492211-5551826 GCF_000951045.1 Mandrillus leucophaeus
TGTGGATCTTACATCCTTCCCCAACCACACACAATTTCATTATAATTCCCTGAAAGCCATTCTCTGTAGCTCTCTAATCTAGGCAAATCCTCTAACTTCAGTAATCTGCCAGCATCAGCAGACGCTTTCTGGTTCCTCAGCCACTGGTGAAAAGCTCTGTTCCTTCCTGCATTGGCTCCCCGTCTTTCTCCCTGACCCACCACACTCATCAGAAGGGTAATGTGTCTTTTCTCTGCTGAACCCAAAGAAAATTCCCCAAGGATTTTTCCAGACAGACCTGGCTTTAGCAAAGGAACACGCTTACAGAGCAAGGAGAGAAAGAGGGAGGACTTCTTAAGACTTATAATAACATTAAAAACAAGGAGAAGAGTTGACATGCAGCTTTAGGTGTGTGTAGGATGCTTCTTGTTGTCTTTCTAAAGCATCCTGCTTGCTACTTTCCCGACCCGTCCAGGGCACTCCCACATAATTTGCTGTTACTAGCCACTCAAGTACTTTTCTAATTCACAATTCAAACTCCACCTTGCAAACAGGTGCCTTTTAGTGCAATCTGCACGTGTGGCTATTATTCTGTTTCTTTGAAAAAGGTGATGAAGGGCACAAGGGACTATCAGGCCCACCATCCCTGGGTAATCTGCCATGAACCTCTGTGTGGATCCAGACCCTCCCTTTGTTTGCAATTCAGCATGTGATTCCTGTGGATGACTGACAAGGGCAGACTTGTAACAACATTATTTCAGGAGGATAATAACCAGCCATCATAAATTCCTTTTTTAATAGTTTATTGCAGGTTGTAGGCTATTGACAATGACTTTATTTTACAACATGAAGGAAAATAGTTCCTTGTTGCTGCTAGTCTCTAAAACCACTTTAAGATGTTTTAGTACCCTCTGAGAAAACCTAGCCTTTCATGAAATGAATCATAAATAGTTGAGTTAATAAAACCACTGTTAAAAAGGAAGAGAGAGAAACGAAATGAAAAAGAAATATCTGTCTAAGATACAAAAGAGATGCTCTAGGAGTCCCTTTCATGCAAATAAAATTTTAATTAAACTTTCTGGGCTGTTTTTCTATGTCTTTCTTTCCTGAGTGATAAATGAAATGGAACGATAAATGTCTAAAAGTCTTAACCATAACTATGTAGAGAAATGAAAATTAGTTAGGAGGTAGCTCACTCTGAGATTTGAACGAGGAATTCAGTTTCATTTCGTTTCTTGTTCTTCTAGAAGTATATCACTTCACTACCAATTCCTTTCCATGAAAAAGGGACATTACATTTTTCATTGACAATCTCATATTTTGTTAGGGTTTCTACATCTTTACCTCAAATTATGAGGCAACAGATCTTTACCACTGTCAGTTCTTATAGTTTTAGACCACACAGTACCTATGCCAAAAATGTTTATCATGAAATAGAAAATAATTTTATGGACATTTAATTAGAGAACAGATTTTATGACAGTGTATGCATCCGTTTCTCCTTTCCTTTCAACATGTGTTGTTTTTCCTTGTAAAAACATGTAAGTCTCAAAATATCTTTTTAAAAAGCAATTCTTATAAAACACACATAGAGCTAGAACCATGCAAGTCAGATACATATGTGACTAATCATATTTTTGATATATCTCTCTGCCTAATCATTAACTTTAAATGCCATATAAGAATTTGTAACCCACAGTAAATTATTTCATAGAAATAAATTATTTCATAGAAATAAATTATTTCATAGAAATAATTTAAGAGGGCTGCTGACTAACGTGAAACATTCTACATTTCCACCAGCAGTTGGCTGCCAAATGTTGTAAAAAAAAAAAAAAAAGGTCCCAGATATAAGTTGACATAAATTACAGTGAATATAAATCTCTAATGATCAAGTGGCGGTTAGAGATTATTGCGTTTAGGAGATAGGGAAAAAACATACTAGACATCATGAAGTCTTTCCAGTTTCCAGTCTACATATTAGGAAACTGGATCTTTAAAATTCCCCTCAAAGCCTTTGAATTTCTTTGTTTAATGTCCTCAATTCAATGTCCTATATTTCAAAATATATTGTAATAGAGTTTATGGAGCATAGACAATAGAGGTAAAATCATATTTTAATGACAAGAGAGACTGCCTACGTTCTATTTTTAAATGTAAATTAGAAAATCAACTAAGACTTCTAACTTTTTCCAAATGTTCTTGGAGTATACATTTTGCAAAAGATCAGAATAACGCAAAGTGATAATTATTCAAATACTAGTTATGAAGAAAGTTTTCCCTCCTTTTCGGATTGTTAGGTTTTGGGCAAAGCTGGAAACATTTGAGTGGAAATAATGTTCAGATTATAAAAAGCAGCAGCACATGAGTGAAATCAGGCAGAATTGGCCTGACAGGGGGTCAGAAACCAGAAACAGTGACATGCAGCCACTCAAATGGCAGCATTATTCAGGTAGAAATCCATAATTAGCTGAATTTTTTGAGTTTAAAGGATTACTATAAAGTACAGGGGAAAATAATAAGTCCGGTCAGAAAAATTAATTCCCTTTCCAAATCTTCATCCTTTCCTTCAAGATGTAACTCCAAAGAAAGACAATTGCATCAAAGAAGGTTAGAGGCCTAATTTTGAACACTGCCTTTTAAACACATTCTAGAGGCCTATTAGACATCATGTAAACTGTAGACAGCAGTGTTCCTACCACCCGAATACTTAACATATGTACACCAGCTTCCTGGGAGCAGAAATAGAGACATATGCAATTTAACATATTCCAAGAATAAAGTCTCAGGGGAAAAATCCACCTTTCACCATATATGGCCATTGTGCAGCTCTATCCAAGAACCCAATACAGATACTGGTGTAATATTGCCACTACCCACTGCACCCCGGGTTGGCAGTGGTTTAAGGAGACACTTTGGGGAGCTCCCTAGGAAGTCAGTCTTCTGAAATGTGAATGATGCTGATGGAAAAGGCTAAAATGTGCTTTTCAAGCATGAATTGAACTATCAGCATGTGCGGTATGTCAGAGTATTTTTTAACCAATCTTTCTAAAAATATATATGGTTATAATAATTTACAGTTATTGTATCTACCAAACGTTTTATGTGCTTGGGCTTTTTTTTTTTGTAAGTTATGATCTTACTTCTTTAGGGCATATCCTAGTAACCACCTGTCTAGTAATGAAAAAGATCTGTGGGATAAAGTGAATGCTAGATGATATTTTCTAAGTGGCTTTGGGAAATTGTCCAACACAATTAGATTAAAACCTTGCTCATTACTAAAGAGGGGAAATGCAACTAATACGTAGAACTGCAATAATGGAATTTCAAAGGAAATACAGTGTTAGAAATGATACTCTGAATTTTTTAATAGACTTTGCATAATTAAAACATTGTAAAATTAGCATGCATGAGTGTAGTGGGCATTTAAAGAACACATAACAAACGTGACAATGTGGTCAAATAAGAGACTATGATGTTTTGTTACAGAACTTGAATGGCATGCAGACGAGGGGGACCAGAAGTCTCCAATTCTAATTCTGCTCTGCTCTTACTAGTTATCTGACCATGGTTAAGTCCTTCGCTAGGAAGCAATGGAGATAATCTGTACTGCCTACCTCACAGCTATTATGAACATCAAATAAAACAGCATATAGAAAGGCAGGGTGTGGTGGCTCATGCCTATAATCCCAGCACTTTGGGAGGCCAAGGCAGGCGGATCACTTGAGGTTAGAAGTTCAAGACCATCCTGGCCAACATGGTGAAACGTCATCCCTACTAAAAATACAAAAAGTAGCCAGGTGTGGTGGTGTGCTCTGTGGTGTGTGTGTGGTGCATTCCTGTAGTCCCAGCTACTCAGGAGTCTGAGGCAGGAGAATCGCTTTAACCCGAGCGGCAGAGGTTGCAGTGAGCCCAAATGGTGCCACTGCACTCCAGCCTGGGCGACAGAGTGAGACTCCGTTTCAAAAAACAAAAAAGATAACATATATAAAATTGCCTTGAAAACTGTTAAATATTGCAGGAGCACAAGATACTCTCATCGTCATATTCTCAACCATCCTGCAATAATGGGGTGCCACTGCATGTCAGTGCTAAGGTAGGGCTCTCACTGGGAGGAAAGTAATCAAAGAACTCCACGGTGGTACTCCATTCAAGTTCTCTGGAAGGAGCCCTCTGGGCATTGAGGAAGGGCTGTGGCCCCTCTCTATACATCATCCCCTGCTCATGATGGACACACTATGTCCAGAATGTTCTCCAGGAAAAGGGGTCAGCACATTTGTGTTCATGGAGCAGGCATTGCTCTCTCAATGAATCACCCTCTACCTGAGGGGCTCTCACGCATGCCAACTGATGAGATTTATTTTGAAAATATAAAGGCTGCTTTCTGTTGTTGAAAGTTTGGCAGTTCATTAACATCTCCACCAGAGGGTGAGCAGGAGAAAGGAAAGCTGGGAACTCCAGTCCACCTTGCATTTCTCAGTAGTTAGTACTTCTAGTACTAGCTGGGTTTGGTGGGAAAAGAACAAAGGCTCTTCTCAATACCTCGAGAATCAGAATACATCTTAAGAGAACAGAGAAGTGCCAAACCTCCGATGTTGTATGGCCTATTCTCTTTTAATGCAACAGTAGTGCATCATCTGTTTTTCTGCTCAGCTCATCCCTTTCTGCAAAATATATTAGACTTAGAATGTGTTCAGTTAATTGTTACCCAGGAGTGATTTTTAGCCCCATGGAGAGAAAAGAGGCCCTAAAAATGTTAATTATCTGGAGCATAGAGCTTAACATTCTGGATTCCAAGATGGTATTTAAGCCTATTTAGATTTTCTCTAAATTCTTTGAGGCTAATGCAACTTCTGAATGTGTCTAATAATCTCTAATTATTTGTGGAAATGGTAGATGTGAGGAGACCAGATTAAATCCACAGATAATCACAAAATCTCATTTTAGCCAGCAGCACAGCTCTTTTCCCACCAAACCCAGCTAGTACTAGAAGTACTAACCACTAAGAAATGCAAGGTGGACTGGAGTTCCCAGCTTTCCTTTCTCCTGCCCATCCTCTGGTGGAGATGTTAATGAATTGCCAGACTTCCAACCACAACAAAAAAGCCAGCAAAAAAAGGAAGTGGACACTCAGGGGCCTGGGCCACTACCCAGCTAGAAAAGCAGATGCTGAGGAGCTGGAAGGCAGGAGTCCTATCATAAAGTAGCAAAGCACGTGCCCACGCCTGAGTAGCTGGGCTACCGTTTCCAGAAGGCGCAACACTGTCCCAACTTTCCGTACCACCACACTTACACCATCGTGTTCTGCCCAGTTTGACCAGCTTCATTCTTGGAAGGTGGTGTAACAGAACTGTAACCTGGAGCCCCCTCTCGTGTCTCAAAGCACCAGATAAGGACCAGGCCAGGGATGGTCCAAGTGCTGTCCTCAGTTGACTAAAAGGATGAGGAAAGAAAGAGGAAGACAAAGACTTTGTTTTGGGGATGACTCTGTAAATCCCACAAGCCTTTGCTTTAGTGTTGCCCCCTCTTAGTGCTTTTCATGTTTTCTAACCTGATGGTTTATTCACACCGGCACTGCAGTTTCACAATCCTTTTGAACCCTGGGCTAGATTTAATGAAAAATTTTAAGGAAAAATTTTACATGGTCTGTAAGTTATGCAAAGCTTTCAAATAAATATCATCAGTGAAAAAATCAATGCAAGTCATTTTGGAGCAAAGATTTTTCAAAAGACTGGAGACTATCGTATTAAACAATTTCATGTCTACTCTTTGTAAGCACCCACAAGATGTTATTTGATCTTTAGTAGGTGTATTTCTTCCCCCTCCTCCTTTCCCTGGGCCATTTTCATTTGGGTTGGAGCCCTCTGGAGTGGAACTTTTGGCTAGTTTTGGTTCAAATGAGTTAAGAATTAAATTTGGGCCAGGCATAGTACCTCATGCCTGCAGTCCCAGCACTTTGGGAGGCCGAGGCAGGCAGAAGGCTTGAGCCCAGGAGTTTGAGACCAGCCTGGGCAACATGGTGAAAACCCATGTCTACTAAAAATACAAAAATTAGCTGGGTGTGGTGGTGCAGGCTTGCAATCCCAGCTACTCTGGAAGCTGAGGCAGAAGGATCACTTGAGCCAAGAAAGTCGAGGCTTGGGTGAGCTGAGATCGCCAGCCTGGGTGACAAAGTGAGAACCTATCTCAGAGAGAGAGAGAGAGAGAGAGAGAGAATTAAATTTGGAAGCAGGGAGAAGAAAAAATGGAGACGATTTGGCATAGGAAAGAGAAGCAGGTGACCATAACTTCTTGGGGTGGAATGACAGAAAGGTGTAGAAGTCTGTACTAAGAGATGAAAGATCTGACGTGGAGAAAATAGAAAAAGAAAAGGTGGCCTTTCAATTATTTATATATATAAAATATATATACATATATAATATATAATATATATCTATCTCTCAAAAAAACCCCTGTCTCCTGAAGTTAAACTTTCTGACCACAGAGCTCAGAATCACCATAATTACTTCAGTTCTAAATGATGTCCTTTAGGCTCCCAACATCTCAAGTACTTAATGTTCTAAATGATGTCCTTTAGGCTCCCAATATCTCAAGTCTCAGTAGCTGCAAAATGGGGGTGACAGCTGGTCGCCAGCGCAGGGAAGGTGCGTTCGGAGGCTGGGGTGGAGGGGAACTCAGGGAGAAGCTCGTCACCTTTCTTCTCGGGGTGGAATTCCCTGGGGTTGGAGTGACTTTCTGACCGGTTCACAGCTCTGCTCTCCCTCGCGTCCCTTGCGGCCACTTCCTGGGCTCGATCCGAGTCGCCCGGGGCTGCGGAGCCCGGGTGCCAAGGCGGCCGACCGCAGGCCTGTTCCCGGAGGTCTCCCGCGGACCTCTCCCACCCCGGCCAATTCTTGAGCACTCCATCCCCCGGGGAGCCCCGCGGCCTCCCTCTCTGCCTGCGCGGTCCTGGCTCCCGCGCTCCGGGTCGCTCTCCGCGTGCTCTGCGCCACGGCTCCTCTCTCCTGCCCCCCTGCGACCATCGGGGAAAACTGCGCGGACGCTCAAGGGCCCTGGCCGCCCTGGCCGCAGCCGCTGCGCCCTCGATGCTGGGCACTTGGGTGGTGCGCGGGTGCACCGCACTTGGGCAGGGAAGAAAAGCTGCGCTCCGAGGAGGACGGTGCTGATTCTGCGGGACCGAGACTCCCTAGAATCTTCGAGAAGGTTCCAGCAGCTCCTCACCGCCCGCCCCCATCTAAGGCTGTTGACCCAGAAGTGAGGACAAGGAGGAACCCTTCTCCCCAGCCGCGAGGCTGGCCGCTTCATGAACGAGAACGTGGTTATGCACGGACGGAGGGCAGGGTGTCTGCAGTGAGGAGGTGGAAGATGGGGCGGATACAGCTTGGGGTTTCAGGCACCACGAATAACTAACGTAGTCCCAGCTTTGCAGCTCCGGGCTTAGGTGTTTATTTCATTTTAAGTTCCCCCTTTCACTGCCTGTACTAGCCTAGAGGGAGTTACAAATGACTTCCACATCCTGGTAGTACGTGGGTTCGTGGCCTTTCCCTTAGCCAGCCCAGCCAGCGAGGTTTCAACTGCCAGAAAATGTGTTTCCCATCCAACATTTCTCACACAAGGACAAAATATAACGTGTCTAAAAATGGCGAGCTTCCTGTCTGGCCTCCCCTCTACCACCCCGGTTCCCCACTTAGGAATAAAACTTGAGGAACAAAGATTAGTTTGAGATCTATTTTTCTTTGGACATCCCAGATTTCTGCTGGTTCAGTGTCCCGTGTCAGGTGAAATTATTCATGAGACTCTGAACTGAGTTGATAAGTCTTACTCCTTCTCCCTAGAAATTCCAACTGGATTTAAATCACTCCCTGGTTGCTGCAGAAGGTCTATGTTTTATGGGAGTTCTCTATGGAGCTTTGAAGTATTTGCTTACCAAATCCGCTTCTCAGCTTCCAGCTCCTGAATAAATTACCTGCCCCTTCTCTCTGCTGCCACTGCCCCGCCCACCTCAGATACGAATAGTGGGGATGTTTTCTGAACAACAGCTTGGAATGAGGGCTCTGGGACTTATCAGTCAATTGCCAGCCCTGGGACACCCATTTGCAGCCGTGGCTGACTGGAGATTTCCACTGGCTAATGGAATAGGCAGGGAATGGGGGCCCGTGGACCTTATTCCTTTCACGGATTTATCCCTCACACCATTTACTATCTCAAGCCTGGTTGCTTTGTCAGGGAAATGGTCGTTAGACTCCTCATTTAGAGAACACATTAAAATCCTCATGTTGAAAACATCTTGGAACTTTTTTGAGGATTGCCACTTGCCAGGGGTTAGTGCTAATTGATGTCAGGCAGATCTGTTTGCAAAGACCGAAGACTGTAGACTTCTATTTATTTTGTCCTTTGCATAAGGGCTCGAGAGGGTAAAGGGAAATTGGGCAGCCAAGACCCTTGGGTGAGCCAAGAGGCATTTCGCATTATGTCCCAGCTGCTTAGAAGGTATTTTTGTCCAGCCTCCTGTGTGAATAGGATGGGGTATGTCTGAATTGTCCATTTTTATGTCTGCCAGGAAGATGCTTCCCTTTCTGTTCCTAATGCCTAAAATGCCACTAAAGTCACCATTTCCTTCATTCATGCAATGTGTTAAAGAGTTCATTAAAGACTCCCCAGGGGGCTCCAGAGCAGCCACTTCGGGGGTTGTGATTTGTCACATTTCCATGATTCACTTCACCAGGGGCCTCAGCAGCTGGAGGATTCCTTGACTCTCTCACTGGGCTTTCCCAGACATGAATAAGAATCCTATAACCCTTTTCTTACTCTGAGATTTTCTAAACCGACAGCATCACCACCAACAAAAAGTAAAACAAACAAAAAATTAAAATATAACAAAGCAAAGACATCTGGCACATTTACAAAACACAGCTTTCTTACCCTAAAATGAAGCCTGTCCCAGACTTGGCTGATCCTGCCTCTGGCTGGGCTCACGGCTTCAGCCTCCTGGTACCCTGATTGCTGCTGTTTCATTGGAGGAAGCTGCTCCCTGGTCTTCATCTTCGGGGGGCTTAGAGCATGGCTGGATGCCCACTTTTGTGTGCTGCTGAGCCTGAGCAGTGGTCCTCTGGGGAAGAAAAGCCTTTCCCAGTCAGGTCTCAAGGCTCCTCCCTGGGCCTCTTGGTAGCCCTAGGCGCTCCTTGGGCAGCACGCAGGAAGGTTCAGAGCCCTTACCTGTCACTCTCCACTCTCAGGCAGCCAGCCCAGGCTGTGGGTGCTGGGCCCCATCCTCCCAGAAGCCTGCCTACTTTCTATTCACCCCTCCCCTCCCCACCTCTCCCCCAGCCAGCCAACACCACTGAAAACCACCTGTTTTGTGTTTTGAAATCCTCTAAGCACCCCCATCCTCCACCCTCACAGACCTCCCACTGTGTTCCAGTTTCCTGTTCAAACTCCAGATTTGAGTTCTTGACTCATTTCAAGAACATTAAAAAGTCACATACCCTGAGCTTGCTGCATATTCAAGTCTTTTCTTCTCTGCTCAGGTTGCCAATGGTCCCCCTCTCAGAGGAAGGGAAGTCTTGTAAATTTCCAAGCCTGGCAGCCCCCAGGGGTGATCTCAGACTAGTCAGAGATCAAGTACCTACAAAGTCACAGTCATCTCTGCAGGGCACCCTGTAACCAATTAGTCCCCTTAAATGTGTTAGGAACAATTTTACAAGCAAAATCTATGACTCTGTTATGTCATCTACTATAAAATCACAACCACAAGCAAACAGGTTCACACACAAATACAAGCACAAAGAAAATTACTGAATTCCCTGATTGGCAAGACTGGCAGTTTCTGAATGTTCTGGTGATGCTAATTTGTTCAATAATCTCCTCCTTCTCCTCCTCTGTCTTTCTCCTCCTCCTCCTCCTCCTCCTCCTCCTCCTTCTTCTTCTTCTTCCTCTTCTTCTTCTTCTTGCTCTTCCTCTTCTTCTTCTTTTCTTTTCTTTTAATTATACTTTAGGTTCTGGGAAACATGTGGAGAATGTGCAGGTTTGTTACATAGGTATACACGTGGCATGGTGGTTTGCTACACCCATGAACCCATCATCTACATTAGATATTTCTCCTAATGCTATCCCTCCCCTAGCCTGCTACCCCCTGGCAGGCCCTGGTGTGTGATGTTCCCCTCTCTGTGTCCATGTGTTCTCATTGTTCAGCTCCCACTTATGAGTGGGAACATGCAGTGTTTGGTTTTCTGTTCCTGTGTTAGTTTGCTGAGAATAATGGTTTCCAGCTTCATCCATGTCCCTGCAAAGGACATGAACTCATCCTTTTTTTATGGCTCCATAGTATTTCATGGTGTATATGTGCCACATTTTCTTTATCCAGTCTATCATTGATGGGCATTTGGGTTGGTTCCAAGTCTTTGCTATTGTAAACAGTGCTGCAATAAACATACCTGTGCATATGTCTTTGTAGCAGAATGATTTATAATCCTTTGGGTATATAGCCAGTAATGGGATTGCTGAGTCAAATGCTATTTCTGGTTCTAGATCCTTGAGGAATCACTGTACTGTCTTCCACAATGGTTGAACTAGTTTACACTCCCACCAACAGTGTAAAGGCATTCCTAATGCTCCACATCCTCTCCAGCATTTGTTGTTTCCTGACTTTTTAATGATTGCTGTTCTGACTAGTGTGAGATGGTATCTCACTGTGGTTTTGATTTGCATTTCTCTAATGACCAGTAATGATGAGCTTTTTTGTTTCATATATTTGTTGGCCACATAAATGTCTTCTTTTGAGAAGTGTCTGTTCATATCCTTCACCCACTTTTTGATGGGGTTGTTTGTTTGTTTCTTATAAATTTGCTTAAGTTCCCTGTAGATTCTGGAATTGGCTCTTTGTCAGATGGATAGATTGTAAAAATTTTATCCCGTTCTGTAGGTTGCCTGTTCACTCTGATGATAGTTTCTTTTGCTGTGCAGAAGCTCTTTAGTTTAATTAGACCATATTTGTCAATTTTGGCTTTTGTTGCCATTGCTTTTGGTGTTTTAGTCATAAAATCTTTGCCCATGCCTATGTCCTGAGTGGTATTGCCTAGGTTTTCTTCTAGGGTTTTTGTGGTTTTCGGTTTTATGCTTAAGTCTTTAATCCATCTTGAGTTAATTTTTGCACAAGGTGTAAGGAAGGGGTCCAATTTCAGTTTTCTGCATATGGTTAGCCAGTTTTCCCAACACCATTTATTAAATAGGGGAATCCTTTCCCCACTGCTTATTTTTGTCAGGGTTGTCAAACAGCAGATGGTTGTAAATGTGTGGCATTATTTCTGAGGTCTCTCTTCTGTTCCATTGGTCTATGTATCCATTTTGGTACCAGTAGCATGCTATTTTGGTTGCTATAGCCTTGTAGTATAGTTCGAAGTCAGGTAATGTGATAACTCCAGCTTTGTTCTTTTTGCTTAAGATTGTCTTGGCTATATGGGCTCCTTTGTTTCCATATGAAATTTAAAGTAGTTTTTCTAATTCTGTGAAGAAAGTTAGTGGTAGCTTGATGGGGATAGCATTTAATCTATAAATTACTTTGGGCAGTATGGCCATTTTCATGATATTGATTCTTCCTATCCATGAGCATGGAATGTTTTTCCATTTGTTTCTGTTCTGTCTTATTTTTTTGAGCAGTGTTTTGTAGTTCTCCTTGAAAAGGTCCTTTACATCCCTTGTAAGCTGTATTCCTAGGTATTTTATTCTCTTTGTAGCAATTGTGAATGGGAGTTCACTCATGATTTAGCTCTCTGTTTGTCTATTAAGGTATAGGAATGCTTGTGATTTTTGCACATCAATTTTGTATCCTGAGAATTTGCAGAAGTTGCTTATCAGCTTTAGGAGATTCTGGGCTGAGATGATGGGGTTTTCTAAATACACAATCATGTCATCAGCAAACAGAGACAATTTGACTTCCTCTCTTCATATTTCAATTCACTTTATTTCACTCCTTTGCCTGATTGCCCTGGCCAGAACTTCCAATGCTATGTCGAATAGGAGTGATGAGAGAGGGCATTCTTGTCTTGTGCTGGTTTTCAAAGGGAATGCTTCCAGCTTTTGCCCATTCAGTATGGCATTGGCTGTGGGTTTGTCATAAATAGCTCTTATTATTTTGAGATATGAACCATCAATACCTAGTTTATTGAGACTTTTTAGCATGGAGGGGTGTTTAATTTTGTCGAAGGCCTTTTCTACATCTATTGAGATAATCATGTGGTTTTTGTCATTGGTTCTGTTTATGTGATGGAGTATGTGTATTAATTTACATATGTTGAACCAGCTTTGCATCCCAGGGATGAAGGTGACTTGATCGTGGTGGATACGCTTTTTGATGTACTGCTGGATTCAGTTTGCCAGTATTTTATTGAGGATTTTCGTATCAATGTTCATCAGGGATACTGGCCTGAAATTTTCTTTTTTTGTTGTGTCTCTGACAGGTTTTCGTATCAGAATGATGCTGGCCTCGTAAAATGCATTAGGGAGGAGTCCCTCTTTTTCTGTTGTTTGGAATAGTTTCAGAAGGAATGGTACCAGCTCCTCTTTGTAACTCTGGTAGAATTCGGCTGTGACTCCGTCTGATTCTGAGCTTTTTTTGGTTGGTAGGCTATTAATTACCACCTCAATTCCAGAACTTGTTATTGGTCTATTCAGGGATTTGACTTCTTCCTGGTTTAGTCTTGGGAGGGTGTGTGTGTCCAGGAATTTATCCATTTCTTCTAGATTGTCTACTTTATTTGCATAAAGGTGTTTATAGTAGTCTCTGATTGTAGTTTGTGTATCTGTGGGATCAGTGGTGATATCCCCTTTGTCATCTTTTATTGTGTCTATTTGATTCTCCTCTATTTTCTTCTTTATCAGTCTGGCTGGCAGTCTATCTATTTTGTTAATCTTTTCAAAAAAACAACTCCTGGATTCGTTGATTTTTTGAAGGTTTTTTTGTGTCTCTGTCTTCTTCAGTTCTGCTGTGATCTTAGTTATTTCTTGTCTTCTGCTAGCTTTTGAATTAGTTTGCTCTTGCTTCTCTAATTCTTTTCATTGGGATGTTAGGGTGTCAATTTTAGATCTTTCCTGCTTTCTCCTGTGGGCATTTTGTGCTATAAATTTTCCTCTAAACACTGCTTTAGCTGTGTGTCCCAGAGATTCTCACACGTTGTGTCTTTGTTCTCATTGGTTTCAAAGAACTTATTTATTTCTGCCTTCATTTTGTTATTTACCCAGTAGTCATTCAGGAGCAGGTTGTTCAGTTTCCATGTAGTTGTGCAGTTCTGAGTGAGTTTCTTAATCCTGAGTTCTAATTTGATTGCACGGTGGTCTGATAGACTGTTTGTTATGATTTCTGTTCTTTTGCTGAGGAGTGTGGTCAATTTTAGAGTAAGTGTGATGTGGTGCCGAGAAGAATGTATATTCTGCTGATTTGAGGTGGAGAGTTCTATAGATGTCTATTAGGTCCACTTGGTCCAGAACTGAGTTCAAGTCCTGAATACCCTTGTTAATTTTCTGTCTCATTGATTTGTCTGATATTGACAGTAGGATGTTAAAGTATCCCACCATTGTTGTGTGGGAGTCTAAGTCTCTTTGGAGGTCTCTAAAAACTTGGTTTATGAATCTGAGTGCTCCTGTATTGGGTGCATATATATTTAGGATAGTTAGCTCTTCTTGTTGCATTGATCTTTGACCATTATGTAATGTCCTTCTTTAATCCATCTTGAGTTAATTTTTGCATAAGGTGCAAGGAAGGGGTCAAGTTTCAGTTTTCTGCATATGGTTGGCCAGCTTTCCCAACACCATTTATTAAATAGGGAATCCTTTCCCCTAGTTTTTAATCTTTGTTGGTTTAAAGTCTGTTTTAACAGAGACTGGGATTGCAACCCCTGCTTTTTTTGCTTTCCATTTGCTTGGTAAATATTCCTCCATCCCTTTATTGTGAGCCTATGTGTGTCTTTGCACATGAGATGGATCTCCTGAATACAGCACACCAATGGATCTTGAGTCTTTATCCAATTTACCAGCCTGTGTCTTTTAATTGGGGCATTTAGCCCATTTACATTTCAGGTTAATATTGTTATGTGTGAATTTGATCCTGTCATTATAATGCTAGCTGGTTATTTTGCCCATTAGTTGATGCAATTTCTTCATGGTGTAGATGGTCTTTACAATTTGGCATGTTTTTGCAGTGGCTGGTACTGGTTTTCCCTTTCCATATTTAGTGCTTCCTTCAGGAGCTCTTGTAAGGCAGGCCTGGTGGTGACAAAATCTCTCAGCATTTGCTTGTCTGTAAAGGATTTTATTTCTCCTTCACTTATGAAGCTTAGTTTGGCTGGATAGGAAATTCTGGGTTGAAAATTATTTTCTTTAGGAATGTTGAATATTGACCCTCCACTCTCTACTGGCTTGTAGGGTTTCTGCCAAGAGATCTGCTGTTAGTCTGATGGCCTTCCCTTTGTGGATAACCCAACCTTTCTCTCTGGCTGCTCTTTTTCCTTCATTTCAACCTTGGTGAATCTGACAATTATGTGTCTTGGGATTGCTCTTCTCGAGGAGTATCTTTGTGGTGTTCTTATATTTCCTGCATTTGAATTATTGGCCTGTCTTGCTAGGCTGAGGAAGTTCTCCTGGATAATATCCTGAAGAATGTTTTGCAGGTTGGTTCCATTCTCCCTGTCACTTTCAGGTAACATCAATCAAACATAGGTTTGATCTTTTCACATAGTCCCATATTTCTTGGAGGCTTTGTTCATTCCTTGTCATTCTTTTTTCTCTAATCTTGTCTTCATGCTTTATTTCATTAAGTTGATCTTCAATCTCTGACATCCTTTCTTCTGCTTGATAGATTCAGCTATTGATACTTGTGTATGCTTCAGGAAGTTCTCATGCTGTGTTTTTCAGTTCCATCAGGTCATCTATGTTCTTCTCTAAACTGGTTATTCTAGTTAACAATTCCTCTAGCCCTTTTTCAAGGTTCTTAGCTTCCTTGCATTGGGTTAGAACATGCTCCTTTAGCTCGGAGGAGTTTGTTATTACCCACCTTCTGAAGCCTACTTCTGTCAATTCATTAAACTCATTCTCTGTCCAGTTTTGTGCCCTTGCTGGTGAGGAGTTTTGATCCTTTGGAGGAGAAGAGGCATTCTGGTTTTTGCAATTTTCAGCTTTTTTGTGCTGGTTTTTCCTCATCTTCGTGGATTTATCTACCTTTGGTCTTTGATGCTGGTGAGCTTCGGATGGGGTTTTTGTGTGGACATCCTTTTTGTTGATGTTGATGCTATTCCTTTTTGTTTGTTAGTTTTCCTTCTAATAGTCAGGCCCCTTTGCTGCGGGTCTGCTAGAGTTTGCTAGAGGTCGACTCCAGACCCTGTTTGCCTGGGTATCATGCATGGAGGCTGCAGAACAGCAAAGATTGCTGCCTCTTCCTTCCTCTGGAAACTTCATCCCAGAGGGGCACCTGCCAGATGCCAGTTGGAGCTCTCCTGTATGAGGTGTCTGTTGACCCCTGCTGGGAGGTGTCTCCCAGTCAGGAGGCACAGGTGTCAAGGACCCACTTGAGGAGGCAGTCTGTCCCTTAGCAGAGCTCAAGTGCTGTGGTGGGAGATGCGCTGCTCTCTTCGGAGCTGGCAGGCAGGAATGTTTAAGTCTGCTGAAGCTGCATGCACAGCTGCCCCTTCCCCCATGTGCTCTCTCTCGGGGAGATGGGAGTTTGATCTATAAGCCCCTGACTGGGGTTGCTGCCTTTCTTTCAGAGATGCCCTGAAAGATGCAACTTTGCAAGCTGCAGAGGGCTCTGCCCAGTTTGAACTTCCTGGCAGCTTTTTTTACACTGTGAAGGGAAAAGCACCTGCTCAAACCTCAGTAATGGCAGACACCCCTCCCACCACCAAGCTCCAGCATCTCAGGTTGACTTCAGACTGCTGTGCTGGCAGCAAGAACTTCAAGCCAGTGGATCTTAGCTTGCTGGGCTCCATGGGGGTGGGATCTGGTGAGCTAGAACACTTGGCTTCCTGGCTTCAGCCCCCTTTTCAGGGGAGTCAACGTTTCTGTCTCACTGGCATTCCAGGCGCCACTGGGGTATGAAAAAAAACTCCTGCAGCTAGCTCAGTGTCTGCCCAAATGGCTGCCCTGTTCTGTGCTGGAAACCCAGGACCCTGGTGGTGTAGGCACCTGAGGGAATCTCCTGGCCTGCAAGTTGCGAAGACCGTGGGAAAAATGTAATGTCTGGGCCAGAATGCACCATTCCTCATGGCACAGTCCCTCACGGCTTTCCTTGGCTAGCGGAGGGAGTTCCCCAACCCTTTGTGCTTCCCAGGTGAGGTGACAGCCCACCCTGCTTCTGCTCCCTCTCTATGAGCTGCACCCACTCTCTAACCAGTCCCAATGAGATGAGCTGGGTAGCTCAGTTGGAAATGCAGAAATCACCCGCTTCCTGCGTTGATATCCCTGGAAGCTGCAGACCAGACCTGTTCCTATTTGGCCATCTTGCCAGCCTTCTTCTTTCTTCTTTTTTGCCTTCTACCAGCGTCTGCTACCAGGCAGGTGGAAGCAGGTGTCATAGGCTGGAGAACATCTTTTGGAAGATAACAAATTTGAAATCAACAAAGCAGTCCACGCGTAGAAGGCAGAATAATGGCCTCCCCCAAATGTCCACTTCCTAATCCCCATAACCTGTGAATAAGTTACCTCACAAGGCAAGAAGGACTTTGCAGATGTGATTAAGTTACAGATCTTGAGATGGAGAGATTATCCTGGATTAGCTGGATGGGCCCTATGTAATCACAAGGCTCTTTATAAGTGGAAGAGGGAGGCAGGAGAGTTAGGATCAGAGAAAGATGTGAAGATGCTAAACTGATGGCTTTGAAGATGAAGGGAGATGGTGAGTCAAGGAATGTAGGAAGCCTCTAGAAGTTGAGAAAAGAACACCTTTTGGATTTGATGGGAACCCTCTGGTACAACATGAAGAATAAAACAGCATCCCCATTTATTATTTTTTATTCAATAGCTGTCATTTGTCATTTGCCCGCTGCCTATGTTGTACCAGGACCTGTGCTAGTTATGGATATACTAGCAAGAATATTTTGAGGTGAGTGTTGTTTTACACTTTTTATAGAGGAGGAAACAGACTCAGAATAAGAAAGTAAATTCCCCAGAGCTAAACATTAATAGCTGATAGGTGGAGAGAAAGGATACAAATTCAACTTCAGTGGATTCCAAAGCCCTTAACTGCTTCCTCCACCCCTTCTCAGAGAGCAGCCACGGCAATGCTGGCTCAGTCAGAGGATTGCCTTTTCGTGGGGATTCCTGCCATTGTATGTAATGAGCCACAGTCAAAACCCAAAACTGGTTGGAAAGCCCTTTTTGGTTGCAAAAAAGATTTGGGTTAAAATTTCCTCAGTGGTATAATGAGAAATTCTTTATTGGTAAACTGGACTTAGGTTCAGTTAATGCACAGAACCGTGCATTGCTTTATATGATAAAATATCAATTTTAAAGCCCAGGATGGAGGAGATTCATATCCTCTGACCAGCAGCATCTCGGCCCTGTGCTGGCTACACAGAAGCCCCACTTTCCTTGGTGAGGGGTAAGGAAGGCAGCAGGGAAGACCTGGCTGATGTCCTCTTTGCCTGGATCCAGTGAATCTCAACCCCAGCTGCACATTGCAATCACCTCAGAAGCTGGAGACACATGTGGGTGGCCAGGCCCCACCCCAGCCAGTTAAAACCCACTCTGTACAATGGGGCCTGGGCCCCAAGGGACTATTCCATCTCCCCAGTTGGTAGATGCCTGCTGCCAGAGTGTATACTTATCTGGATGTGCCAGCCTGCTGGCTCAGAAACCACAGGACCTACAGGAGTCCCTGAGTGCCCCTCACAGCAGAGCATGTGAGAGCCTCATTCACAGGATGCTAGTGGATAGTAAAGCACATCAGACCTTTCCCTGGATGGGTGAATTTTGAGGTGACCAGCATCCTCATTCGCCCAGGGCTTTGGGGACAAAGGATATGTTCCCAGGATGTGAGACTTTAAAGTGCTAAAATCAGAAAACTCTCAGGCATTTTACAGGGAACTGCAAGTCTGAGGTCCCCAAGAATAAACTGTCATGGTTGGATGGTAGCACTCTGGCATCAGAGGAAGGGTGTGTGTGTGTGTGAGCGTAAGAGTGTGTGTGTGTTGCACCAATATGTAGATGTGGGTGTATGTGTGCACATCTGCACCCATTTGTGCATGTGTGAGTGTGTGAGATTGTGTGTGTGTGCATGGGTGCGTGTGACTTGTGCAAGTGTGTGCATGGGTGTGACAGTATATGAACTGCATGTGTGTGAGACAGTATATGAGAGATTTTGTGTGTGAATCTGAGAGTGTGAGAGTGTTGCATGAATGTGTGTGTGAGTGTGCATTAGTGTGTGGGAGTGTATACATGTCTGAGAGTGTATGTGCACATGTGTGAGAGTGGTGGGTGTGTGTGAGTGTGAGAACACAGACACTCTGGAGAGAGTGGATCTTGCCAGCCCAGACTCGCCCCACTGCAGTAGCCTCTAAGCCTTTCGAGGGCATGTGCCACCTGAGTGGGCCCTGAATCCTGCCAGAGAGTAGCTCAGGGAAGTTTACCCTGAGAGGTTCGTTGAGCTCAGGGGTAGAAGTTGTAAATTTCTTTTGCTCTATGACAGTATAATTAGCTCCCCCTCTTGTGAGGAATGAAAGGGCCATGTGCTTGTGACAGCTGTGGGAGCCGCCTTCCTGCCCGGATAAATCTAGTCTGCACCGATATTGTTGCACCTGTTTAAACAAGGAACAGAATAGGTATTTATTTGAAGTTCAAGAGGCCATATGAGCCATGGTCTAAATATAGGCCTGGATATAATTATAAAGATACTTAATTCTTTGTTCTGAAAGATTTTTGCAGCCCACTATTCCCTCAAAGGCTTGCGCAGTTTCCTTTAACACATGTACCTCCCAGAACGAAGAAAGGCAGGGCGTGAGAATGCCTCTTGGAGGCCGGGCATTGTGGAAGACCCCTGGACCCGGCCCTGACCTTGCTCATCATCAGAACCACCGAGGGGAAGACTTGATAAAGATACAGAGCTCTAGGTCCTCTCCCAGCAATTCTCTTTCCCATGCTCCTGGAGTGGAGCCCAGGAATCTGTATGTTTAAACTCCCCACATGAGTCTAGTGCTTACCTAAGTTTGGGAACCTTTGATCTAAGGCATGGTAGTGGGGGTGAGGGGAAGCAATCCTTTCTGTGAGGCATTTCTGGGCCAGGTCAGGGATACTAATAATTGGAATTTACTGAGCCCTCCTCACATACAGGCACCGTCATGATTCCCATTTTCCAGATGAGGCAACTGAGCTCTTTCATCCATTTCTCTGCTGTGTACTGAAGTACCTCAAAGCAGGAGTTCACCATGTTTTTGAGGCCATGGAACCTTTTGAGACTCTAGTGAAAGCTGTAAACCCTCTCACCATAAAACTGCACATGCACGGAAGATTTTGCAATGTTGGAGGGTTCATGGAACCCCCTGAAGCCGATCTAAGAATGCTTGATTAAGAATGATCATCCTGAAGGATATTTTCTCAGGGTAGGCCACCAACAGGCACGGTAAGCTTGATCCATAGCAGCCTGAGGAAGGCTTCTGGAGCACCTGCATGTGCAGAGCACACTGAGAGATGCTGTGGGCACAGAAGTGAAGATGACATACAATGAGCTGGAAAGACTCAACTGAATAGAAAGAGAGATAATATGAAGTTCAAAGTAGGTAATGCCAAGTCCTAAACAACAGGGGCCAACAAGCCCTGCAGCTCAGGGTGGTGAGGGCCTTGGAAGGAGGGCTGAGAGGTCGGGAGGTGAGACCTGACCTGAGCTCAGCAGGTAGGAGAGAATTCTGGGGAGTAGGGGCTGGGTGAACAGCATCCTTTTTTTTTTGAGATGGAGTTTCGCTCTTGTCGCTCTAGAGTGCAGTGGCGCAATCTCAACTCACTGCAACCTCTGCCTCCTGGGTTCAAGCAATTCTCCTGCCTCAGTCTCCCGAGTAGCTGGGATGACAGACACTAGTCACCATGCCCAGCTAATTTTCATATTTTTAGTAGAGATGGGGTTTCACCATGTTGGTCAGGCTGGTCTCGAACTCCTGACCTCAGATGATCCACCCGCCTCAGCCTCCAAAAGTGCTGGGATTACAAGCCTGAGCCACCGCGCCCAGCCAGTGAACAGCATCTCAAAGGAGAGGATGGTTTTGGGGAGGACAGGAGAACCACTTGCAGGGCAGAGACAAAGGAAAAAAGACTGGTCATTTGGTTTGGTTTTAAGGGATTCTGCCTACTAGGAAGTTTTTTTAAAAGGAAATGAGAGCAGAATAAGAAACTTATTTTTTAGATGTTCAAACGGGGTGAGAACTTTTGTGGCCTTTTTATTTTAATTTATTCGGTTTTTTTGTTGTTGTTGTTGTTTGTTTTTGTTTTTGTTTTTTTTTTTTTGAGTCTTGCTCTGTCACCCAGGTTGGAGTGCAGTGGTGTGATCTCGGTTCACTGCAACCTCCACTTACTTCCCAGGTTCAAGTGATTCTTCTGCCTCAGTCCCCCAACTAATTTTTGTATTTTTGGTAGAGACGGGGATAAACCATGTTGGCCACGGTGGTCCCAAACTCCCGGGTTAAAAGCAATCCACTGGCCTCAACCTCCCAAAGTGCTGGGATTACAGATGTGAGTCACCACGCCCACCTGCAGTCTTTAAAAAATATGTTTACGTTGAACAATTAAATTATTGAAACACAAAACATGCTATATAATTGTTCTGTTCAGAAAAAAAGATTACAGAATTTACAAAAAAAAAAAATTAACTCAGTTCCCCACAAGCAATGTAGTCCAGTAACAGGACCAGAGATAAAGTCGCAACCTCTGTCAGCTTCCCTGGGACTGTGCATAACCTCATTTGCAGATGAGGTCTGACTTCAAAGTGAAAGGGTTTGAGGCCCGCAGCCCTTCTGCCGCCCTCCCTCCGTCCGCCCTGTGATATCCCTCCGCCCTGTGATAGGCCCTGCGAAAGGCTCTGTCTTAGTGTGGGGAGGGTCTGTGCGGGGATGTGTCCCTTTGGGTCCCATTGGAGAGGGCTCTGGGGCCCCGCTAGCGTTTCCTCCTTTGTCCTGTAGGGGGAGCCGCTGCAGTTTCGCGGGAAGTCGGCCTGGCGGAGGGCAGAGCCCTGGGTGTGGAGGAAGCTGGAACTGGGGGAGACTGACAGGAAAGGATCACAGGGGTCAGCGCGAGGAGAGCCTGGGCAGGGGCCAGGAAAGGGCGGACTTCTACAGAGGAGGACTGTCCAGCCCTAGGGGTCCGGGAGAGGGAGAGACGAGGCCGAGAGGGACGCTGATTTTGCAGCAGGGTGTCTGGGCAATGGTGGCTCCACCTGCAGAACCAAAAGAATCCACTGGGTCTGATGGGCAAAGGCAACAAACGGCGTGAGTCCTGCCTCGCTGCGTGGGTCGTCTCAACTGTGCTTCCTGCCGAGCGCCCTAGTAAATCCCTAAAAGATGGGTGTTGCAGGCAGGGTCCCCTGCGCACCTGCCACCGTATCTCCCTGAAGAGTGTGCAGGTTCTGAGAAGCACCTGCTTTTATCAGCTAGGGAGGTCCCGATCTTTTTGCTCTGGTCCCAGAACATGGCAACATAATGTGAGATTTCAAGAATCTTGAAATTGGGAAGGGATTTCAGCAACCGGAGGGCAAGTTGCAGATATATGCAGGTGAAAGTGAGCCATAAGAAGACAAGGCCAATAGTGAATCTGTAATGTGAATGTTAGGTGTGGGCAGAAATATGAATTGTGCTGGCTGGAATGGACCTTTACTTTTCAGGAATAGCAAGAATTAACATAGAAAGAAGTTTATGTGGAATTAGAAGGAAGAGTGGAATCTGATATCTATTTCCCATAGTTGTCCAGTTTGCTATGAGTTTCAGAAATGCACATCACTATGATCTGGGATCATGAAATGATTTCTTAGATAAATAAGATGGTTTTCTGTTTCCAAATATAACATATATATTTTTTGAGACAGAGTTTCATTCTTTTTGCCCAGGCTGGAGTGCAATGGCACCATCTTGGCTCACTGCAACCTCCATCTCCCGGATTCAAGAGATTCTTGTGCCTCAGCCTCCCGAGTAGCTGGGACTACAGGTGCACGCCACCACGCCCAGCTAATTTTGTATTTTTAGTAGAGACGGGATTTCACCATGTTGGCCAGGCTGGTCTCAAACTCCTGACCTCAAGTGATCTGCCCTTCTCAGCCTCCCAAACTGCTGGGATTAGAGGCATGAGCCAGTGTGCCCAGCCCCAAATATAATTTCTTTGCATAAAAGCGAGCTTACTAAATAGACTCACAAATTATTGTGAGATCCTATAACGCATTTTAAAAAACAATTGAAAACATGCTGCATGTCTGATTTCCCGTGTTGAGACAAAGCTACATATGACCACTTTTGAAGAACAATAGCAATATAAAGGTACATTTAGCTCTATTCTCATTTAGAAAATGCTATTTTTTAATTGACAAAACTTTATTGCTGGATTTCATTCTCCCTTTTGTGTGGAACTTCCTTAGTCCTTACAAATATGGTGTTTTAATTATATGTTTTTGTATTGACTGGTAAAAAGAACCAAATTCCATCCTGTCTCCTCCAGAACAACTCAAAAAAAAAAAAAAAAATGATGCAGTCATCTTCAATTCTCTTGTAGGTTTTGCTCAGCAATGGGATATGTGCTGGAGTCTGCTGTAGTCATTGTGATAGCAACACTGAGTGTTTCTGGCTTGTTGGGCCCTGCTCTACGCTATATACATCAACAGATTTAATCCCAAAGCAACACTTTGAAGAAGATAGACTAGTATACTATTTAGAGATGAGAAAAATTAGGCAAGAGTATAATGCCTAAAGTCACTGAGCCAGTAGATGGCAGAACCAAGATTGAGATCCAGCCTGTCTGACTCCCAGGTTCTCACTCTTAAGCACTCCAGCATTGTGTCTATCATTCCAGAACTCAAGAAATGCCCTTTGGTTGGTGGAGCACAGGGACTCTGAGCTCTGGGAATTATAACTGATTAGATCTCAACATAGGTCCAAATGTCAACAGATTTTTCTTTCTGGTTTGTGATAGTTTCAAAGCAAATAAAGCCATCGCCTGGTGTGTAAGTGACAATCGCCTCTAGGCCCATGTAACTTCCCTGGTGTGTCTCCCCTGTGTTTTTCAGAAAGGACTCAGCTGATATTTTTTCATTACATTTCCTTGGATGTCCACTATGGGGACAAGAGTTACTTTATTTTAAATGTTAATCCACCTGACTAACCCCGACTCCGGGAATGCCTCCAAAATGTCAAGCTGATGTATTACTCTTTATGTAGCAACATCTATTCACTCTTAGCTTTCCTCCAAAACAATCCTTGATGCTGTTGCAGAAATCATAGGATGTGATGCCTGTAGCCACCTACGTATTCTTCCAGAGTGCACATACATTCCCCAAGATAAAAGCCCTGGGTCTGGGGCCAGTTGCAGTGCAGAGCTTACACACAGATGTGTGTAAGCTTCTTCTGTCCCTAATAAATCAGCTTATGCGGACAAACAAGATTTGTCTGCCTCATTCTTGGGTTTCTTGGCTCCTTCGGCATTTGGGGGTTGCTTTGCGTATAAGGCCATTTCAAGGAACATCTACTCTGTATCAAATGTAGGAACAGTTCCTCATCTTAGAAGTGAGAAAAACCAGCTCAGAACAAGGAAGTCAAAGTGGAGCTTCTCAGAGTTGAACATGGGGAGAGTGTCTTAAACCCTGATGGCCTAGGCCGACAAGAGCAATTCATTTAGGTTCCTCCCTGCAGGAGGCATGACTAGTGTTTAGCAACATCCTCATCTCTCCTGCTTCCTGGGCATGCACTAGCATCGACTTCTCAGATCCCTTGTAGTTGGGCAGAGACTTGAGGCTAGTTCTGTTCAGTAATGCGAATGGAAATGTCACAAATTGCTTCTGGACTAAGGCAGTGAAAACCCCTGTGTAGTTTTCCAGGTACCTCCTCATCTGCTGCAGCTAACGTGGAGGCCTTGCATGGAGATGGTGGAGTCACAGGATGAACACAAGCTAAATCACTAACTGGAGGACAGCTGCCTGGACAGTCACCTGGATCGCAGTGGACTGCGTGAATGAAGACATAAAGTGAGATTGAAGAGTTATTTGTTACTGCAGCAAAACTTGGCCTATCCTGATATACTCACCTCTCTTTGTCCCCTAGGTTTCCTTTTTTGGCATAGGCAGTTTGCCAGCCCCCTACATTCTCAGTCTGATTTCCTCATCCCAGTCATCATGGGAGGCAAGTGCTACTGATTATTGCACAGACAAGGAAATTCAGGTCACAGCAATAAGAGCCATAGAGTCAATTCGGTAAGGTCTCTGGCTTACTCTGCATTCTTTACCTCCTCCCCACTGCCCATCTCCTTCTGGGCTTCCCACCCAGTCCTTTGTGGGATGCAAAGGGTGAAAGGGATTGGAAGACTCAGGAGACGTGAGGCCCAGGTCACACCACAACCTTGATGATGCCGAAAGGGGCAAGAATAGAAAAAAATCTGCCCTACTAAGGTGGGCGTCTGCCTTCCCCCACGTCAGGAAAGAGGGCAGCAGTGTCCTCCTGAAGGCTATGACTTCCTAAAGTCCGTGAGGGTTTAATGTGGAAATATCATGGAAGGGAGTGGGCGGGAACACGCGTTGAGCTGGGGGAGCAGCCTGATCCTGAGAGAGGGTTCAGACTTCTCCCGGACTTAGAGAGGGGAAGAGAGGGCCAGGGAATATGAGGAAGTTGAGATTTGGCAGCTAGTAGATGCGAAGCCTACAGTCGGTGGGGGGATGAGAGCTGTGAGGGCCTCTCTGAGCCCCCTACGAGTGCCAGACAGGCAGGGAGGCCTGAGGTCCACCAAAGGCACGATGGTAAAGGCAGCAGCCCCAGGGCTGAAGGCTGCGCCCCTTTCCCTCCCATGTTCTAGCCTCACACAAGCCCAGGATTCCCACAGCCTCCCTGGATTGGGAGAAGGAGTACTCTGATTTTTTGGAAGCTAAATGTTGTTTCAGAGAACTAAAGGAATGTCACATTTCTTGAATTTTATATTGCGCCTTCAAGGAGGTGGTTGACTACATGGTCACGAGACCTGTGCCATCACACAGAGCCACACACTTAAAAGAGCCCACACTTAAAAGAGACTGGTTTACTGGTCTGCCGTCACCACCTTGAAACTCTTAACTTTTGAACAAGGAACCCTACATGTTCATTTGCACTTATGTGCAAATTATGTAGCCAGTCCTGCTAAAATGCATGCCTCTGCCTTCCCCATGTGGCAGAAGTTTCAAGAGCCTTATACCTTTAGGGGAAATCCTCACTAAGTGAGCTTGAGCAATTGATGAGAAGGTTAACCACCGCCAAGCCCACTGCACTACTACATGCATCATGACCACCTCATGTTTGCTCGTGCTATCCTATTTCTGTAATGCTCCTTTGATGAAGGGGTTGGTTACAAACATCGTTTTCATGAAAATAGAACCAAATATAAACTTAATATGTATTACTATAAAGCTAAATATGAAAACCACGGTGGCACACAGAAGGGGTAGCTGAAATGAAACAAAGCTGCTCAGGGAGATATTTCTGGGTGAATTCCAATGGAGAGGGCTCAAAAGTGCCAGAGAGCCCTGAGCAGTAACACATGTGTCACAGCGTCCCCGGCCACCTCGAAGCAACCAGCCCTCACGTAGCGCTGACAGCTTGGAGTGTTTCTCTCTGCAGATGCAGCCCCCTCAGGTTCCTTGGCCTTTCATTTGCATAGATCTTCAGAAGTTATAAATCACTCTTGAGTCTTTGTATGTATTTGGGACTGAATAGTTTGCTTTTGAGACTGTCAGATCCTGACCTTTATAATGTCTCTGAAGTTTGTTCCCAGGTTCTTGGGGCTTGATAAGATCCCTTTATGGAGTGAAGCCACTTTTTCTCAAGGTTCTGAAACTCGTGCTGCTCCAGCCTGAGGCTTCCAGAAGTGCCCTACAGGTGCCTGAGTGTGCGGGCCTGCTGCCTGCAAGTGCTCCCAGGGGGTACAGGGTTTGGCGTGTACCCGTGCGACCAGGAGCTAAGAGACTGGGGCACAGCCTCTCCCCAACACAGACTCTATTTCCCCACACGCTCACTCCCCCTCCCTCAACTTCAGTCTTCTTTCTCTATAATTAACACAGGGATCACTGCCTCTATTTTCTTAGAGGCGTTGTTCATCGCTCACCCCTCACCCAGTAAGTATGTGTTCAGGCACAGAGCAAAGGGCTGAGAGAAGGGAGCTGCCGTGGGTGCCTTCAAGGAACTTATCACAGCAACAGTTAATAGCAACAGGAAGATATTGTTAAGTTTTTTCTGTGTACCAGTCACTGTTCTAAGCATCTCTCATGGATGATTCTGTTTAATCCTCAAAATGACCCGTGGAAGCGGGCGTTCCTATTATCCCCTTTTAACAGATGAGAAAAATACAACACTGAAAAGCCTAAGAAATTCACTCTGGCTAGCAAGTGTTGGAGCCAGAATTAAAAACCAGGCTGAGTCCAGCAGTATAATCCCACTCGTGCTACCCAGAAAGCTGGCGGGAGAGAAAGCTCATTACAGCAAGGGCCCCAAGCATGGGTACATCCTGACACCCACTGAGAAATGTGGGATATTTAGACATGAAGGGGGCTGGAGGGCAGCAGCCTCGTGGAAGATGGTAATGAGGCCTAAAACCATCCCCTAAAGGCAGGGAAGCATGGGCACTCCTAACCTCCCAAGGGGTGACCAGATAAGGTTGGGGCCCTTTGGTAACCAAGCCAGTCCAGAGACACAGGTGAGCAGTCAATGAAGAGGCACCATTCTGAGTCTGCCCAGAACAGGTTACTCAGATTGTCCAGCCCATCCAGGGCAGTAGGTGTGTTTCTAAAGGAGAAGGTGCTCACAACAGAAAGAAAGATGGTGAAAGAGCTACTCTTTCAGAAGCTTGAAGGAAACCAAGAGGAGAGCTTGCTCTGCTTTGCGCCCTAATGGTGGAGTTTTAAGGCAGGTGAGGACAGAGTCTTTCCTCCAATTGACTGGAACAGCTGTCAGAGCTAAACCTAGGAGTGATCACATCCCAAAGCACGAGAGGAGGCAGAGTGTGAACATCTTGAAATTGCCAATGAGATAGATCACAAACAGTAGGATATTGCCAGTTTCATTTGTTCATTCTAGTTCACCCTGATTGGCAGCGGAGCATTCGGTTGTAGCTGGGACAAGGTGGGTTGACACAGTGCTCTTAGGTAAGTACAGGGAGCAGCCCACATGGGGAAGGCAGAAACACTGGATCAGAGCAGAGGACAGATAGGGCACGCATGCACTAGCCACCCCAAAGAACCCTTGAACCTAAAGGAAGGAACTGTCTGTGGCTGCTGCATTTCCTTGAGCAGGAGCTGGAGGCTGAGACCAGTGTCCTGTGAACACTGTTCAGACCCTGTTCTGAGTGGTTGTGGCTGGGGAATGTGGGTTATACCAACACTCAGGCAGAGGTGGCCACCAACACCAGACACCCATGGGCTGGGTGATCAGGAGAGGCTCCTGGGAGGAGGTATACCTGAAGCTAAGCCTTCAAGGATAGGTGGGAATTAAAACAGGTTCAGAGAAGAGGAGAAGGTTTAGACCAGAGAAGCCTAAAATTCTAAAGGTAGTTTGAAATAGAGAAGTCACAAAATAGTATGGCTACTCTGATTCCTTTTTTGTTAAAAGTAGATGTGAATATATACATATACATACAGACACTCATATGTATAGAATGATGGAAGGAGGAATGTGTAACAAAATTTTAGCTGTCTTGTCATTATAGGGTGGTTTTTTTTTTCTTTCTTTGTGCTCATTTGCATTTTCTAGTTGCTCTACAGTAAGCATATATTACTCCTATAACATTTTTTTAGAGGATAAGCAATAAAGTTTGCTCTCATCAGTGTGTAAGATGGTTCGGGTATGAAGCAATATCTGACTGTAAGTTAGAATTCTCTCAAGGTATTACAGAAATAGTGAACTTCATTAATTTCTACAGCTTCTGCGTGTATATATATACACACACACATATACACACATATATATGTATATAACATATACATATATAACATAATGGCTAAGAGGACATACTCTGAAGGTTTGATTCTGTCTCCACAGCTTGCTAGCTAGTCACATGGAACAGTGGTAGTACCTGCCTCTCAGGCTCCCTGTGAGGATTCAATGAGACAATGTATGTGAGACACCTGCCGCGTGGGGAGCATGCAACACATGTTAGCTATTAATAGTGGCACCTCTCTCTCTCTTTTGCTCTCCATCTCTCTCTTTCTCTTCTTCTCTCTCACACATCCCCAGAACGTTATTGGAGCACTGCTCTCAGACATCCACATGACAGTGTTGTCATAGACCAACCAGGACTTCTCAAATGTTGACGTGCAAACAAATGACCTGGAGATCTTTTTTGTTTTATTTTGTTTTGTTTGAGATGGAGACTTGCTCTGTTGCCCAGGCTGTAGTGCAGTGGCGTGATCTCGGCTCACTGCAACATCTGCCTCCCAGGTTCAAGCAGTTCTCCTGTCTCAGCCTCCCGAGTAGCTGGGATTACAGGCACGTGCCACCACTCCCAGCTAATTTTTGTACTTTTAGTAGAGACGGGGTTTCACCATGTTGGCCAGGCTGGTCTTGAACTCCTGACCTCAGGTGATCCACCCCACTCGGCCTCCCAAAGTGTTGGGATTATAGATGTGAGCCACCACACCCAGCCAACCTGGAGATCATGTTCAAATTCAGGCACTGACTCAAAAGGCCTGCAGTGGAGGCAGATTCTGCATTTCTAACAGGTTCCTGGTGATGTCCTGCTGCTGGTCAGGAGATCAGACTTTGAGATGTGAAGTCAAGGATGTGTTAATATCCTTTAAGGACTTCCAGGAACAGAATGCCCTTAAATGTATTCAGATAGAACCTATCCTGTGGATTCCGTTCTCTGTTAAGTAGCACTATGTCATCCTGTTCATCTATACTCATAGCCACCTACTATGTGTAAGACCCTATGCACTTGTTACAATACAGGGCCCCTGACCTTAAGGAGCTTGTATTCAGCATCTCAATGCACATGTAGGTGGCCCAGGAAACTCATCCTGGGTGCTCAGTGAGAGCTGCCTACAACAAATGACAGCAACACTCTAGAGTCTATTGTAAATTCCAAAGAGAACTAAAGTCCAAATACTTACTTTGAAATGTTGAGGATGAGCACGTGCTCTAGATGCAGGGTTGCATTAATATATCTTAACTTTACAGTGAGAGTTATGTCTACCTATATAAATACCTGCTGTCTTAGGACATGTGATGCTGTGGTATATTGTCACTTTTTCATAGTGTCATGTTTTTCTCATTCCTCGTTAGTGGAGGAACCATGGGTTGAGACATGGAAGTCATCTGGAACTTAAGACACAGGCTTGCAGTGCACCACACCACTGTGTCCATTGTTTAAGGAACGTGTTGGTCTCATCTGGCTGCCTCTTGTGGGACTCGCAACTCCTGCCTTATTCCATTTGAAGGTTACTATTTGCTGTGCAAACGGTGATGTCAAATTGATGGGGTGGGGCTTGGGGCCATGAATAAACGCAAAATAGTTCACCCCACAGGGTGGGAGTTATTATTAGGTTTAGGAGCTGCCCGCTTATGCGGGTCACCCACCCCAGGCCCTGCTTTTTGGGTGGAGCAGTCTGGCAAGGTGTGGGGTGGTACACTTGGCAAAAAGTGTCTGTTCTAAATAGCACAGGTGAATTGGGACAGGTGTATCATCCCTACTGAAACAGGGCATGATCTACGTGCAGGAACAATGGGAGAAGAAGAGAGAGGTGACTTGAAGTAGCACACTAAGACAAGTGATCAAATGTTAGAATAATTTCAAGGATGGCTATTGCCCTAGAAAGCAAGAACCCTCCAGAACTAGTTTTATCCTTGCTATACTTTTACCACAGGCTAAGCATGGTATCCCCAGCCTTATCAAGTCAAATTTTAAACTGCTTAATGTCACCTCCCTCTGTCCACCCCCACATCATGCTGATTATATAAGGAGATTGCCTGGATTTAAATCCAGTTCTATTACTTACTACCTGCGTGCACCTGTGTGAAAACTGGTAAGGTTTTTTGGTTCGGTTAGTTTTTGGTTTTTGAGACAGATGCTCAGGCTAGAGTACAGTGGTGTGATCTTGGCTCTCTGCAACCTCTACCTCCCGGGTTCAAGCAATTCTCAGCCTCAGCCTCAGCCTCCTGAGTAGCTGGGATTATAGGCGCTCACCACCACACCCAGCTAATTTTTGTATTTTTAGTAGAGACGGGGTTTTGCCATGTTGGCCAGGCTGGTCTCAAACTCCTGGCCTCTAGTGATCCACCTGCCTCAACCTCCCAAAGTGCTGAGATTATAGGTGTGAGCTACTGTGCCTGGCCCCAAGAGCTCTTTTTGGAGGCAAGAAATTTCCATCAAGTGAGGATGCTTTGGAATGGAAACGCCTGGAAAATAGGTCTTTCCCGGGATCCTTGGAGTTGAACAGAGCTGAATTTGGCCAGAACTGCCATGGGAAACCATGGGATAATTCACTAAGACAGCCTTTAGTCCTAGATCACAGGGAGGGGAGACATAAACAGGACTGCCCATATCACATGCTAATTATGTTCCAGGCATTATATCCTTTGATTCTCCCAATAAACCTATGCCATAAACAGTAGCATCAATTTCATCTCACAGATGTGGACATTGAGACTTTATAGAGGGCAAGAACCTTGCCCAAGTCTATTAGTCCATTCTCCTACTGCTATGAAGAAATACCTGAGACTGGGTAATTTATAAAGAAAAGATGTTTAATTGACTCACAGTTCCACATGACTGGGGAGGCCTCAGGAAACTTACAATCATGGCAGAAGGTGCCTTTCCACAGTGCAGTAGGAGAAAGAATGAGTGCCAGCAGGGGAAATGCCAGGTGCTTATAAAACCAACAGATCTCATAAGAACTCACTCATTAGCACCAGAACAGCATAGGAGAAATTGCCTCCATGATTCAATTACCTCCCACCAGATTTCTCCCATAACATGTGGGGATTACAGGGATTATAATTCAAGGTAAGATTTGGGTGGGGACGCAGCCAAACCATATCATCAAGGCTATATATAGCACAGTGGTAGAGCAAAACTTTGAGCCCATTTTGACTCCAGAACCTATTTTCTTAATCACTATTCTAGGTCCTTAAAGAACTGAAAGGGAACCTTACAGTTCAAATGTATTCTGCTAAAAGTGTTAGTTATCTCTTGATCCATGAAACAAACACACATCATGGCCCGGTGATAGAGGGCCCATCAGATCAGGCCGTGGGGAACAGGAAGGAGACCAGGCTCCCCCTGCTGGTTTTCACTGGTGAAGGCAGTAAAATCGGAGATAGACCGGAGCCTGCAATAATATCACTGCCACCATTTACGGAGCGCCTACCAGGGCTCCAGGCCTGTGCTAAACAGCAGCTGAGCCTCACAGCAACATTAAGAGGCTGGGACTATTAACCCCACTTGACAGATCAAAGAGACAGAGGCGTGACAATTTCCAGGGACGTGTTCACAGTCCCTCAGCCAGTCAGGGGCCAAGTCTTTTGGCTACAGGAAGTTGGCTGCTCTGCTCTTACTGCCTGTGGGCCAGAGACCTGGTGACTGCACATGAGTGTTAGGCCACCCGAGGACCCAGACTGTGAACTCAGCCTGCATGCTGCTCACCAGGACAGTTTCGGGAGCCCCCTTTGACTATTGCCTTTGACAAGGATGAAGATGGGCTAAGAACAGAATCCTCAACCAAATTTAAAACTACTTAAGCTTGGGATATTCCATTCTTTTCTGTGGCCATAAGTCACCCTCTCCACACCCAGAGGCTTCCTCCTGACTGGTGGCTGCCTGTATGGTTTGCCAATGCAGCATCCACTCTGCATTTGTTCCACAAAGTGCTGCTGAGTGTCTCCTTTGTGCCTAACACTGGGCCTTCGATGGAGATCAGAGGGCCATTTGACCTGGGGCTCCACCTTAAGCAAGGATGAGGCCACATTGCAAATGCTGATTTTGCCAATAAACTCATCCTCCAAGTTGTTCCATAGTAATTAAAAATTCAGCAAAGAAAAAACAATTCCCAGCAGACACCATAGGTGGCAAACCTCTGTGTAGAAGCTGGTGAAAACCCAGTCCTCCAGTTCTAATGGCACCTGGATCTGAGAAGGAAAGGGACTTGGACTCCACAGACAGGGGGCAGAGATTTTATGAGTTATCCCCGTGAGGATAATGGGCATTGAAACACTGCTTTGCAAACTCTGAAGTGATGCATGAGTGTTCGTTGGTTGCTATTTTAATCACGTAAAATACATATCTTAGACAATATCCAAGAAATGAAGATTAGGAACTAGAGCAGATTAAGAGGAGAGAAATCCGGGATCATGTGAACTGTTCAGGAGCCCCCAAATAATAGAATGCCTTATTTTTTTTTACCCAGTCTACAGGTAACCCTAGTCACAGGAGGTTGGTGTGAGGGCCACTTTCTCGATTTCCTTTTGACATGTCTTTTTTCCCGCCCCAGGAGGCATCCCCATCTCCCTATCGTCCTCTGCTAACTCTTTGCATCTCCACCTCCACCCAGGACTATGAAATATGTCTTTGCAGGTCATACTCAGCACAGCTACAGGCAGTGCCATTCACATCAAAGTCTACATGAATGAGACCACTGGGCCTTAAACTCAGCTGCGTGTCGGAAACATTTGGAGGAACTTTAAACATTATTGATGTCTTAGTCCCTCCTCCAGGTTGTCTGATTTAATTGTTCTGAGTTGTAGCCTGGCTTGGGATTTTTTTCAATGCCCAGGTGATTCTAATATGCACCCACCATGTTTGAGAACCAGTAAATTAGACTATGCTGGGAATGGTGCCCACTGAGGATGTGTGGTAGATAACCTGCATAGCCCTTCAGATGAGCCCTGCCCACTCCATTTGGCTTGATGCAATCCCCAATGACCTGAACTTGCTAGTGGAACAGATCACAGACTAAATACATACTTCTCTGCCTTTCATGTTGTTTTCCCCTGGGTTGGGATCGGGGTTGAGGAAAGTGTAGGGACTGAACTCTGATCCTTTAAGGAATCCCTTGCACTTCCTGCATCCTTCTGAGGAATGAAGGAGAGGTAAGGGTCTAATCCTGCTGAAAAATTGGGAATTTTTTCAAAACCAGTTTTGGAGGCTGCCCAACTCTGGTGCTTTGCCCAAGGTGAGCATGCTGTTTTCACCGCCTGACTAAGAGAGTGATTTAGGCTTTTGGAAGAATCTGGCTCATTTCCCCTGGTACCTCGGCCATTCCCTGCTTGTAAATCAGCCACCTTTAGCAGCTGCATTTTACTTTCCCAGGCCACAAGGGAACTGTGTAGTTTTTACTGAATTAGCAACTTAATTGCTCCAAATATAGCTCTAATGCTCCCAAAGACATGGCAGCTCCCAAAGGTGTCTGGCTTCCTGCTCTTCCTCCCTCCCATCCTGTCCCCACCAACCTCAAGGACCAGGTTAAATTCTGGAAAATTCGAGCTTATGAAATCACAGCCTCTGGAATGAACTTACTTTATTTTGTTTATGTCAAATCTTGCCATATGAATTTAATGTCACTGTGTCCATAACAACTGATGTCCTTCAAGTGGGAAGACGGGGGAGACCAAAAAAATCCCACAAAAATCCAGTCATATGAGACAAATATGTGACACAAACAAGTCCTTAGTGTCATGGTTTAGTTAGAGCCTTGCCTATTTTACAGCTCAGATGCTCTATAACTCATTGATAGCTCTCCTGCTGATAAGTGCATCTGTTATTCTAAAGTTACAAGTCAAACTTCTTTAGCCAAAACCTTGCATCTGGCATGTGTATTTATACTTGGCATTTCAAAGTTAATATTTTTGGTTCAGCAGAGGGATTCAAAATAAACATTTTTTCTTAAATTCCAAATTCTTGAGCAGCTTTCTGAATCCAGACAGAAGGGAGAGAGAGAGAGAGAACGAAGCATGGAAGAGGCTGTTAGTTGCCTACCTAATAGCTATTCTACCCTTTTCCCTTTATAACAGAACAGCAACCAAGAAGACTAAATTTCCCAGACTCCTTTGTAGCTTAGTGTGGCCATCTGGCCAAATTCTGGTCAGAGGGTGGAAGTGTTAAGTATAGCATGGAGCTTCCAGGAAGGCTTTCTTTAAGAGAATTGAATCAGGTGTGAGGTATGCTCTTTTTTTCCTGTCTGTTTCTTTTCCCTTCTGCTTTGAGCATGGACATAATGCTGGAGCTTCAGCAGCCATCTTAGACCATGAGGTGGCTTTCAAGAGGAAAGCCACATGCTGAAGGAAGATGGCACAGGAGGAAGATAGGAGCCTAGGCCACTGAGGACAGAGGGAGCAGTGCTTTAATACCTACCTCTAGACTTCCTTTATATGACAGAGAAGTAAACTGATTTTCTTTAAGTTAAAGTTACGTGGAGCTTTTAGTTATATGAAAACAAATCTAGGTCAGGTGCTGTGGCTCATGCCTCTAATTCCAGCACTTTGGGAGGTTGAGGCAGGCAGATCACTTGAGGTCAGGAGTTCGAGACCAGCCTGGCCAACACGGTGAAACCCCAGTCTCAATGCAAAATTAGCCAGGCATGGTGGCGCGCACCAGTAATCCTACTACTCAGTAGGCTGAGGCAGGAGAATCACTCGAACCTGGGAGGTGGAGGTTGCAGTGAGCTGAGATTGCACCATTGCACTTCAGCCTGGGCAACAGAGCAAGACTCCATCTCAAAAAAAAAAAAGAAAGTAAAGAAAACAAATCTAACCCTAAGTTATATATTAGGATAAAATTGATTTTTTTAAAAAGTCATTTTTCAAACTACGTTAGCACTTTTTACCCATGTTAGTCCATCTCCTAAAATGAACGTCATTATTTGAAAAGGCGTATGTCAAGCTTGTCCAACCCGTGGCCCACAAGTTGCATGTGGCCCAGGATGGCTTTGAATGTGGCCCAACACAAATTTGTGAACTTTCTTAAAACATTATGAGATTTTGTGTGTGTGTGTGTGTTTTAGCTCATCAGCTATCATAGTGTTAGTGTGTTTTACGTGTGGTCCAAGGCAATTCTTTTTCCAATGTGACCCAGGGAAGCCAAAAGATTGGATACCCCTGGACTGTACCGAATTATTTCTTGTGCTCAGCCAGGTTAAGCAACTTGCCTAAAGTCACCCAGCAAAAAAGTGGCAAAGCCAATATTCTAATTCCGCCTATACTTTTAATTGAATTTTCTTTCCCTACCAAGAGATCACAAGTTAACAGCTATAGCTGACATACAGCACTGCAGAATTTGTAGTTTTTGATCATATATTATCATGTTTTAGCCTCACCAGGCTGTGCAATGGTTAGGTCTAGCCTGAATCCATTCTGAACCCAAGAAGTGTGGTAGAGATTTGCTTACTCTAAACATGTTGCCCCTTACAGAATCTGCCTGGTTTTTGTGAGTAAAGCTTTTGGGTATCTCTCATTTACCTACCCGTCACCTATGATGCCCCCAGTTAATGGCAATAGATTCTGTGTAACACAAGGAAAGAGACCATCTTATGTTCTATAGAAAGTTATCTCTGCTTTGAAGATTTTAGTTACAGGGTGGGTCCATGGACAAGGTCTGTTGACTTTCTGCAACTGTACTTTCAAATTCAGTTGGTTACTATATTGACAATGGTAGCATGGGAGGACACTGAACAAAATGACATGGCTTATCAGGGAAATTAGACATGTCAGCCCATCAAAATTCAGGAGAGGGAAGCCTCTTTGTTTATTTGGGCCATTCTCGTTCAAGGAGGGTGGATGACAGATTTACTCAAGAGAATTTTAAGTCCTACCCTAGAAACACCAGTTAAGTGACAAAGAGGTATGCTTCTCTCTCCATGCTGACAACAGTGTGTTACCGGATAGTGGGGCCTGCAGCAGGTCTATGAAGACAGTGCTGGGCCCTGGAGGGAAGTGATTCCCCCCATGACCCACAGGGCTCTGAGGACACATGTGCTCAGAGCTTGGCTCACTGCATGCCAATAGCATGAGCTCCCGAAATGTTTGTTGCTTAGAGTTGAACAAATGTCTGCGTGCCTATATTACTAATCCTGAAGAATAATTTTTTTTCAGTATCACACATTAAGACATGGAAAGAAAACCCCATTTTAAAAATAAAAAAGAAATCATTATATAATACACATCCTAAAACTAGGTCCTCTGTGGTTGGTTTTAGCGCATTCTCACATTTAAAGGAAGGAGTAGGATTAGGTTCCGCTACATGTAACAGAAAAATAAAAATAATAGAGGCTTAAACAAGATGTAAAAAGTTTTTTGCCTCTCATTTAAAAGAAATCTGGAGTAGATAATCAGGCAACATCATAGTCATTGGGGATCCAGCCTTTTTTTTTTTTTTTTTTAATCTTTTTCTTCATCTCGGTTACAAGTACCTTCTATCCTCAAGGTCACCTCATAGTTCAAGGTAGCTGCTAGGGCTTCCACAATCATATACAAATGTATTCTCTGAGAATGAGAAAAAGCAGAAAGTCAAAAAATGAATTTCCCCAGCCATTCGTTCTCCATGTAGGCGTTCAGGAAGTCCTTTTCACAAACTTCTGCTTATATCTGATTACCCAGAGCTTAACACATGGCCAAATTTAGCTGCAAAGGCATCTGGAAAATTTAGTCTTTTAAATGGGCACATTGCTCCACTTCTTAATAACATAGAACTGCAGTTCTCAACTTTTTTGGTCTTGAAAAAGGTTGATACCTTTTATACCCTAAAAAATTATTGAGGACCCCAAAGAGCTTTTATTTATGTGAGTAATATCTATTAGTATTTGCCATATTAGAAATTAAAGCCAAAAAATCTGAAAATATTTGTTTATTCATTTAAAAAGTATATTTATACTCCCTTTACATGTTAAATAACATATACTTTCCAAAGCAAAAAAGTAAAGTGAAAAGAGTGATATTATTTGACATTTTTGAAAATTTCTTCAGTGTTTAACAGAAGACAGCCAGACTCTTTTATATCTGCTTCTACATTGATTCTGTTGCAATACATCTTGCTTCAATTATATGGAGAAAATCTGGCCTCCTGCAAATATGTAACTGAAAAATATAAGTGTTTTTAAAACTTTTTCAGGTAATTGCAGATATTTTTCTCTGATACTACACCATAATTCATGTGGTAGTTATTTAAAGGTTAGTTGCAATGTAGAATCTGAAACCATATCAATGAATATTTTGTACTCTGTTAAAATTCATTGGGATATCTTGCACAGTGAATGGATTTTTAGCCACACATGGTATTGCAATATCACATAATAGTTATATGAAAAATGTTTGTTTAATGAATTATGCAGACCTTTCAAATGCTGACACATTTCATTATATAATTTTAAAATCACATTTTAAAATATCACCACTGATCTAAAAAGAAAAGAACACTTTCAAGAATTTGTCAAGTTCATGATGACAAACATAAGTTTTCAAAAATTATAATTTTTACTTGAAAGGTTGAATGTTATCATTGGCAATTAATACTGTCAGATATTTCTCCTGAAGTGGCAGGCTCACTTTGTTCAGTTTTGAAAAAATATCTACCAAATATACACATCTGAATAATTATGCAGTATCCAGCAGCCATTCTTCCAAGTAAAAATGGCAGTCCATGAGAAATGTGGCTAGTTCAGCTTGCAACTCACAGAGCTGCTTTCCCTCCAAGTAACCATCATAGTCATGCAGGCAGAAGAAGCATGTTATGTGTACCTCCCATTCCACCACACAGACTGTTTAAAAAGCTATGTACTCAAGAGTTGAGATTTAACAAAATTAATAATTTTTACTGCTTCAATAAGGGTATTTAAAAGTGAAACTGGCCATTTTTACTGTACCTCATTGTTTTTACTGTGAGTGCATGCTGGTGAAGAACAGTTGTTGCTAGACAGTTTGGTGCTTGTATTAGTTTCCTGTGGCTGCTCTAACAAATTGTTACAAACTAGGTGGCTTAAAACAACAGAAATGTATTCTCTTGCAGTTCTGGAGGTCAGAAGTCGGAATTCAAGGTGTCAGCAAGGCCACACTTAATCTGGAGGCTCTTGGGGAGAATATGTTTCTTGCCTCTCCCAGCCTCTGGTGGCTGCCAGCATTCCTTGGCTTGTGGCCACATCACTCCAATCTCTGCCTCTATTTTTATATGGCCTTCTCTTCTTCTGTCTGTAAAGTCGCCTTCTGCCACTTCAAGGTATACATGTGGTTGCATTTAGGGACCCCTCCAGATGATCTAGGATCATCTCCCCATCTCCTCAAATTAATCACATCTGCAAAGATCCTTTTTACAAATAAAGCAACATTTACAGGTTCCAGAGATTAGGTCCTGATATCTTTGTGGTGGGGGTGGGGGGGTGGTTGGTGTGCATTTTTCAATCTGCCACAGCGCTATTGCTGTGATTGGTGCTAAGACACTAACAGTTTGAGCGACTATTGCTTTTATACCATCATTGCAGATGTCCATGCAATCAAGAAGGTAAATAATGTTTTAGAATTATCATTTAATTGTTTCAACCTTGCATAATATGCACCCCAAACTCCTCTGCCAAAACCAAACAAACAAAGGTCTCAGGGAGCCCTAGGGACTTATGGACCACACTTTGGTAACTGCTGATGTCAGGGAATAGATGTTAGGTATACAAATAAAATTCTCTGCCCCAGTAGCCTGGAAGGGAGGCTAGTCTTTTCCATTCCTTCTAAGTGAGCCCATTATTTTATGGGTTCACTTTGGGGGAAATAGAAAAGGAGATGTAAGACTCACTAGTCTCAAATGATGGATAAAGCCACAGGACTATACCACCCTTTGGAAAAGAGGTTTCCACAAGAGTTCTTCACCTCGGATCCACAGAGCTCCCTGAATGATGAGGATCTGCATAGTGCTGGGGAGGAACCAGGGCTCTCCTTGGGTTCTTTAAGAGCTCTGACCCTCCCGGGAAGAAGGAGAGCAAGAGCCAGGGCCCGACAGAGCCCAAGAGAATCGGGGATGGGAAGCCTGCAAGGGAGCATGAGAGCAACTTGGGCCTGCAAAGAGCCTTCACCACAGTTCCACAGGTCCAGCAAGTTTCTGTGAGTCCTGTTCAGGCTGTTGAGAGATAGGGGTGTCCCTCATGGCTGAGGTGGGATCAAACCAGCCCCAGAGAGAGGAGGAGGAGTCCAAGCCAGAGCAACCAGAGGGCCAGGGGGCAGGTGCAGCTACTGCGGCCACTGATTCCACCGCCGAGAGGGAGATGTGCAGAGTTCCTCCCTGCGCTCCACCTTCTGCTGAGGAATCAGATTACTTAGGTTATTTTCAGCTTCACCTCTCAGGGTACAAAGGTGGCGGCTCCTCGTAAATGAATTACCATCTGCCGGGAGTGAACAGTTTTTCTAGGTGTGGTAGCGAGGGCTGGGTTGAGAAATCTATCAAAGAGAGACTCATGGGGTAATCTGATCTGACATTCTGTGTGTGTGCTGCTGTGACGCTGTCATTAGCTAGCAGAGGACTTTAGCAACAACATATATATATGTGAAATATCGTTCATGTACATGAACCTGTGCTCCTTCCCAAGAGGCTTTGCATTTATGTGTCCATGTAAAAGTGTTATTCATATTACAATGTATTTGCGTCCACATAGATGTATGCATACGTGTCACATTTGTATCTATGTGTCTTGCATGTTTACCTATGACATATGTAAGCGGCAGCATGATGATGCAATGAAAACATCAGGACTCAAGAAGATGAGATTAACAGAAGTACACGGAGATGGATCATTTCCTTCTTTTCCTCTTTTATTCTAAAAATCATTTTATAAACAGGTAATATATGAACATGGTTTAAAAAAAATCATTAATCACCATCAAGTAAAGTGAAAAATGAATCTCCCATCCTCCACCACAGAAATAATTATCACCAGTTCTTATGTATTCTTCAAGAGATATTTCATATATTTGAAAAAAATGAGTATATACACACACATACATATAGATGTGTGTGTATATATATATATTTTATATATACATATGTGTGTATAGGTATCTATATCCCTTATAAATTAGTTCTTTTAAACTAGTGAATGGCAGGGTTGGAAAAGGAAAATCTCTATCTTCTCATGCCTTGTGTATAAGCACAGACTCCAGAGCACATATTTGTTTGCGTCTGTGATTTACACGTGTGCAGGCTTTGTGATAGAGGGCAAATTTTTTTGTTATAGAAAACTTCTGGAACCTAGAAAACTAATTTCCTTACCAGATCATCTGGTAATTAATCTTAAAAGCTCAAGACAAAAACAAATTCCCTATCTGAGACCTTTGTGCTTTCCCAGAGGCAGGTGAGAATCATTCCGGTGGAGTTGTCTGCACTTTCTGATTTGTCATCAATTCCTTAGGAGCAATCCGGTAAAGGTTTATTTAGTACATCCCTCTGTTGATTTTATAACCACTGCTGACTGCCTGGGACATAAAACTCTTGATGATTTACAAGCAGTAAGTGGGCAAGAAATTCATAAATCACATGATATAATAAGGATGTAGGTGAATACACACACATACACTTATTCATATCCACCTTCAGAAGAAGAGTTGTAGGTATATCCAGAAAATACACTCATCTTTAATTCAAAAAAATTGAGAGCTCATTGATAAGAGGGCCACAGTCAATAACATCTGAGAGGTAAATTATATCAGGTAATATTTTAATGTAAAGAAAAAGGCTTTGCTCTTGAATTTCTGAAAGAGGAGACTCTGGTTCGTGCTTTTGAGATGTTCAAAGGGGTTTTTATGATCCCTGAAGGAAAACAACAAATTTTTTTCTAAAAAGCTTTACTGACCAAGCCAAAAATGTTGAAGATTGCCAAGGTTTCCTGATACTCTTGAAATTATTCTGCAACAAATAATCCTCAACTAAACAGTCATTTAAAGATCTCTCTCTTTTTTTCTAAGTCTGGTTTTAGAAAAATCTCTAATAGTATTCTAAAAGTAGGAAAAATATAAGTTTTTAATTCCAGGGAAGTAGTAGGGCTTCAGGGAACTAATAGAGAAGGAGAAAAATCTCATAAAACATATTTGTTTGGAAAGTAAAATTTAATAATTATGAATCTGCTACCATGAGTAGTTTGCCAACCATCTGCCTCTCAAAATGTAGTATGAAACAGCTAGAAATGTAAGATGCAATTGGCAAAATATAATTCTTATTTAGATTCTGATTCAAACCAAACAAAGAAGAAAAAATAAGAGAAAGTGAGATGGGGGAAAATTGGGGAAACTTGAACACTGATTAGGTATTTGATAGCATTCAAAAATCATTGTAAGTTTTTAAGGTATAATAATGGTGTTCTATTTTTTCAAGTCTTTATCTTTTAAAGATACACAATAAAATATTTTAGGATGAAATTATTTTATGGCTTGAATTTGCTTTTTAAAAATCCAATTGGGGGAATTGTGAGTGGAGGGTATAAATTAAACAAGATTGGCCATGAGTAGATAATCATTAAAGCTAGATGAAAGACACATGGGGTTTCATATACAGGAATACTTCAGAGACACTGTGGGCTCAGTTCTAGACCACTGTAAGAAAGCAAATAATGCAATAAAGTGAGTCACACAAATTTTTTTTGTTTCCCAATGCATATAAAAATATATTTATGGTCCGGGCGTGGTGGTTCACACCTGTAATCCCAGCACTTTGGGAGGCTGAGGTGGGTAGATCACTTGAAGTCAGGAGTTCAAGACACGCCTGGCAAACATGGTGAAACCCTATCTCTACTAAAAATACAAAAATTAGCTGGGCGTGGTAGCAGGTGCTTGTAATCCCAGCTACTTGGGAGGCTGAGGCATGAGAATCATTTGAACCCGGGAGGCAGAGGTTGCAGTGAGCCGAGATTGTACTACTGCACTTCAGCCTGGGCAACAAAGCGAGACTCCATCTAAAAAAAAAAAAAAAAGTACGTTTACACTACGCTTGTCTGTTAAGGGTGCAGTAGTATTATGTCTAAAAAACAATGTACATACCTTAATTTTAAAATACTTTATTGCTTAAAAATGCTAGTGACCATCTGAGCCTTCAGCAAGTTATAATCTTTTTGCCGGTGGAGGGTCTTGCTGACAAATCAGTATGGTGTTTGCTGAAGGCTGAGGTGGCTGTAGTCATTTCTTAATGTAAGACAACAGTGACGTTTGCTGCATTGTTAACCTCTTCCTTTCATAAAAGATTTCTCTGTAGCATGAGACGATGTTTGATAGCATTTTACCTAAAGTAGAACTCAGCTTTCAAAATTGGAGTCAATCCTCTAAAACCTGATGCTGCTTTATCAACTAACTTTATGAAATATTCTCAATTCTTTGTTGTTATCTCAACGATGTTCACAGCATCTTAATCAGAAGTAGTTTCCATCTCATGGAACCATTTTCTTTGCTCATTCATAAGAAGCAGCTTCTCATTCATTCCAGTTTGATCATGAGATTGGAGCAATTCAATCACATCTTCAGGCTCCACTTCTAAATCTACTTCTCTTGCTTTTTCCTTCATGTCTGCGGTTACTTCCTCCACTGAAGTCTTGAGCCTCTCAAAGTCATCCAAGAGGACTGGAATCAACTTCTTCCAAACACCTGTTAACGCTGCCATTTTTACTTCTTCCCACGAATCACAAATGTTCTTAATGCTATCTAGAATGATGAATCCTTTCCAGAAGGTTTTCAATTTACTTTTCCCAGATCCATCAGAGCAATCACTATCTATGGTAGCTATAGTCTTACAAAATCCTTTTCCTAAGTAATAAGACTTAAAAATATAAATCATTCCTGGATCCATGGGCTGCAGAGTGAATGTTATCTTAGTGAGCATGAAAACAACATTAATCTGCTTATACATCTCCATCAGAAATCTTGGGTCAATGAGCAGTAATATTTTTAATGGGATCCTTCTGAGCATCAGGTGTCAACAGTGAACTTAGAATATTCAGGAAATCATGCTAAAACAGATGTACTCTCACGCAGGCTTTGTTGTTCCATTTTTAGAGCACAGGCAGAATAGATTCAGCATTATTCTTAAGGGCCTTGGGATTTTTGGAATGGTCAATGAGCATTGGCTTCAGCTTCAAGTCACCAACTGCTTTGACCCCTAACAAGAAAGTCAGCCCGTCCTTTGAAGCTTTGAAGCCAGGCACTGACTTCTCCTCTCTAGCTGTGAAAGAACTAGATGGTCTTCCATCTAGAAGGCTGTTTTATCTACAGTGAAAATCTGTTGTTTAGCATAGCCACCTTCGTCAATGATCTTAGCCAGATCTTCTGACTAACTTGCTGCAGCTTCTAAATCAGCACTTGCTGCTTCACCTTGCACTTTTATGTTATGGAGATGGCTTCTTTCCTTAAATCTCATGAAGCAACCTCTGCTAGCATCCAATTTTTCTTCCGCAGCTTCCTCACTTCTCTCAGCCTTCATAGAATTGAAGAGAGGTAGGGCCTTGCTCTGGATTAGGCTTTGGCTTAAGAGAATGTTGTAGCTGGTTTCTATCCAGACCAGTCAAACTTTCTCCACATCAGTAATAAGGCTGTTTCAATTTCTTGTTATTTGTGTATCCACTGAAGTAGCACTTTTAATTTCCTTCATGAACATTTTTTTTGCATTCACAACTTGGCTAATTATTTGGTACAAGAAACCTAGCTTTCAGCCTGTCTGGGCTTTCAACACACCTTCCTCACTAAGCTTAATTTCAAGTGAGCTTTTGATTTTGAGTGAGAGACATGTGACTCTTCCTTATACTTGAACACTTAGAGGCCATTGTAGGGTTATTAGTTGGCCTAATTTCAATATCGTTGTGTCTCAAGGAATAGGAAAGCCCAAGGAGAGGGAGAGAGTCGGGAGAATGGCCAGTGGGTGGAGCAGTCAGAGTGCACACAACATTTATCAAGTAAGTTCACCATCTTATATGAGCAAGGTTCATGGTGCCCCAAAACATTTTCAACAGTAACATTAAAGATCACTGATTGCAGATCACCATAAGTGATATGATAACAATGAAAAAGTCTGAAATATTGCAAGAATTACTAAAATGTGATGTAGACACACAACGTGAGCACATGCTGTTGGAAAGATGGCCCTAAGAGACTGGTTCCACATGGGATTGCCGCAAACCTTCCATTTGTAAAAAAAAAAAAAAAAGTCTTCAAAGTCCAATCAAATGAGATCTTCCTGTACTCTTTAATGTACTCTTGTATTTGTTTGAAATTTTTTATGAGGTGAAAAACAAAAAACAGCTAACAAGCTAGAACGGTTATTCATTATGTATTTGAACATTTCTTCACGTATTCATATCACATTTATTGTTCAACAGAAACCAAGCATTAGTTGTATAAAGGGCTCTGAGTGAGACACTTTAGTGAATGCTGAGCGGTGTGAGCTACAGTCACTCCAGCCAGTGCGGGTTGTGACGGGTAGCGACACTGCTGATATCTAGACCACATCAGCCTCTATGGTGTGTGCTGGAGCCTCTCTCCTCTTGGTAAGTAAGAAGGTGTCTACCCATTGGTTATTGTGAAGAGCTTCTGTTTGGGGGACCGGCCACCCAGCAGTATTCAGCTTCAGTGCTATCTACTCCACTGATCTAACAGTCATCAAGGCCCAGAGGAACCCGAGGTCTGAAGCTGAAAACAGAGACTCCAGGCCAGCTCTCCAGAAATAAAGGAGGCTTTATTTTTATGCTGTACCTAAAAAAGAAAAAAGAAAAAAAGTAAGGAGAGCAGTCGAAGGGCTGGTTTTGCAGAAGAGAGTCATGTGGTGAATTTGAAACTTACACCGGTGCCTGGCCTGCAGAGCAGAAGGGAACGTGACTGGGCTATCTGGGAAGCCCTCCACCTCTAGAAGGCACTTCCCAGAGGGTGGTGAAAACATAGCCTCCTTGCACAAGAGATCAGCCCTCCTGTGGCCCAAAGAGAGAAAGAAAAGTCCTAAGAGCTTTGTGAAAGCTTCTTCCCCTTGGCATCTGAGCCTCGTTTCTCAAACCTGGATGATCCCTTTCCTGTTCCATCAAAACCATCAGCTGTTATCAATCACTCTAGCCAAAAGACCCAGCCCAAAGTGCTCCCAGGAGATAACAAGTTCTTAAGAAACTCGTGGCTGGGCTCAGTGGCTCACACCTGTAATCCTAGCACTTTGGGAGGCTGAGACAGGTGGATCACCTGAGGTTGGGAGTTCGAGACCAGCCTGACCAACATGGAGAAGCCCCGTCTCTACTAAAAATACAAAATTAGCCAGGTGTGGTGGTGCATGTCTGTAATCCCAGCTACTTGGGAGGCTGAGGCAGGAGAATCATTTGAACCCGGGTGGCGGAGGTTGCAATGAGCTGATACCGCATCATTGCACTCCAGCCTGGACAAGAGCGAACTGCATCTCAAAAAAAGAAAAGAAAGAAAAGAAAAGGAAAAGAAAAGAAAAGAAAAAACTCTTTTCCTGTAATCAACAAGACCTTTTAACTTTATTTTTAATTCTGTGTAGATCCCCAGAGCATGCCCACCACATGGCCCCTCTGCAGGCTGAGGATGGAGGAGAGGGGAAGAATGGCTCCCAATATTCTGGTCATTTAGCTCTGAATGTCACCAGCAAAGTGAATGTTATACCTGCATATGCCCTCTGGGTCTTGCCCTAACCAGTCAATGCGCAAAATCTGATCGCAGCTCCCTCTTCAGAAAAACACTTCCATGGCTTCCCAACTGCTCTTTAAACAAAGCCTAAAATGTTTGACAAGACTGACAAGGTTGACCAGGCCCTGTGGGTTCTGGCTTGGACACCAAACCTTCAGGCACCCGCTCCAAGCCAGAGCTGCTTCCTCCACTGATAATCTAAGGGAAAAGAGCATAGCCAGGAACTGGACTCCAATCAATGTCCCCAGATCATAGTTTCCCGTGGTTCACCCCTGATGAGATATTGAGTGAAAGAATGATAAAAGGCAAATATCTGGACAACAAACCAGAGACTCTGTTGGGAATGTGTCCTGCTGGTTAGAGACGTAGCAAGGACCTGGTTGGAAGTCAGAGTTTAGGAGCCACTCAGTGGGCTTCCCATCAGGTTGGCCCCTGAAATTCCCAAATAAAGAAATAGCATGAGTGGTTGTCTCAAAGCAAGAAAATTGGTGGGTGTAATTTCTTGGTTACTGGAAGGCACCTCTGTTTGAGGGTTGTGGCAGCAGAAAAATAAAAAGGTTGACACAGCCTGCTAAATGCCTCCTAATACTGCCTCCCACATAGGGCTCTGCCAGGCCTCTCCCTCTTGCCCTCTCCTCTTGGTCTAGTAGACAGCCACTGTTCCTTTAGCTCCTAGCACAGTCTCCACAGGTCCACAGACACCTGTCACTTAGATGTCCCTGTGAACAGTGCTCCCTGGGATTATACAAGGCAATGACCCTGACTTCACTTCCCCAAGCAAGCCTCATGACCCTTTGATGAGTCCAAATCCCTCTTAGGGCCACAGGACTTCTCAGTGGTGTCAGAGAACAATTAATAGATGATTAATACAGATAATGAATCCGTATCTTTCTCCCCCATTAGACTACTAGACTAGAGGCTCTGCAAGGGCAGAATCATGTATGCTCTCTTGTTGGTGGAATTTTTCAGTTACGTTTCCATTTGATGGACCCGGACCAGACACAGAGTAGATGCTCAATAAATAAATGTTGCACTAATGAACAAATTCCCGTTTTCTGATCCCTGACTGCTGCAGACCCTACTCCTACCTCGAGCTCCTGAAGTCATTAGCCCTGAAGCCCTCTCTTTGAAAGCATAAATGACCTCTATGTTAGCATTTTTCCCTCTGTCTTGGAACAGGAATTGTTGGTGCCTGAAACTAACCATCCCAACTCTCCAGGCCACCTCCCTGCATATCTGACTCCAGGTATCTCCAAGACCAACTGGCTGCCCTGCCCTCCCCAGCTGCACATGGGGATGTACTTCCCTAACAAGGTTTTCTTTTTTGAGCTACTTTTGATGTTCATTGTAGCCCAAATTTATGAACATAAAATTATGGGGTGGGTGAGGATAGCAGGGGTTGGGCGGAGACAGTGAAAGCAGCACTCAAGGTTAGGGTGGCATGAGGGGCCCAAAGTGTCATCTGTTGGTCAGCATGCCACTGGTGATGCTCAGTCTGGTCCTTGTCACCAAACTTCTTCTCCAAAACCAATGGCCCTCAGCTAGGGACCAGTGTCTCAGGGATCTGTTGAACATAAAGCTAGTTTCTGTAAATGAAATCATTTCCACCTATCAACTATCATCAAACATGAAAGTGGATGTGAAAAGACTTTGTTCCTAAGATATAACATAAATAACAACAATAATGTACCAAGCTTACTTCACTCATGTCCTCTGAAAGCTAGACACTTCTGATCAAAATTAGTAAAAGTCGCTCCATATACAAACATGATATCAACATTTTTTAAAGAATTGCTACATTCCATGTGGCACATCCTTTGGGGTGTGCCACCCTTACCTTGAGTGGCATTGCCTTTGAAGCCCAAAGCAAATATTTTCTTTTAAAACCTAATGGTTTTAAACTGTCTCTTCTGAAGTCTGTGAGTCAGTTCCAGTTGTTTATTACACAGCCAAATTCAGAGAGATTAAGGACACCAAAGATTTTAATGAAGAAGATGAGTTTCTTTTAGTCATAAAGATTGTTTCTATCATATAATTCCCCATGTGTTGACATGGCAACTCTGCTCTGTCTCGCTCCACAGACCTATGGGTACTTAGGAAAGTCCTGTGTTCTGTCAGCCGCTGGGCCCAGTTAGTTCATGCCTGGCGCAGGCCCCAGCCCGGGGTGGACCAAGAGCCCACCCATGGACATCACAAGTCAAGCTTCAACCTTGCAGAAGAGAACAGCAGCAGCCAGGGGTCACTGTGACTCAGTGATCAGGGAAGGATTTATTCACAGTGTTATCCTATTACGGTCTATTTTGTGTAATTTAGCCAGGTATCCAATACTATTCTAGCAGGAGACATGCTTTATTTTATTTCATTGGTTTGATGTTTTTGTTTTGTTTTGTTTTATAGCCTTTAAGGTACCCAGAGTCCTCAGAGAGGCCAGATGGCAGCTGAGTTGTTTGGGATTAGTGAGTCTGCTTTGGGGCCAAGGACAGCCACCGGGAAGTCTCCAGCCGGGCCTGCTTTCTCTTCCCTGCTTCCTTCCCACCAACTCTCACCTCTGTGGAAACTCCCAAAGTCTCAGAAGTCGTGATTTTTTCATTGGCTGCTGGGGTTAAATTTGAGCCACCAATGCCTTCCTACAGGGAAGGGGGAAGGTGGGGGATGAAAAAGTGAAATTCCTGCTCCTGAGCCTTACACAGGAGATTTCTTACCCGAGGGAATCTGAAACTGTTCCAGAGGAAAATTGCCTCGGGCCAGTCTAATTTTTACCAGTCTGAGACATTGCTCCCACTTCCCCTTTCCCCCTTTGAATGATCTCTGTCAGGCTGCCTGGGCGCTGCTGTTGCTTCTGAAGGTTGCAACATAGAACACCACGGTTGTCAGGTAACAATGATGGAAACGCTTGCTCCCTGAGCTGAGCATTGTATTATTATATCAGAATAGTCTCTAGCGAGGGAGAGAGTATATTTCTTCGTAAGGTGGAGGAGAGAAGCAGGCACAGGCCTCCTCTTCCAGCTGTGTCTCTTCTACCTGGTCAGCATCAGGACTGGGCCTGAAATGTGAGCAGAAAACACAGGTACGTTATGGTCCAAAGCACCATTCACAGAACCAAGGCTGCCATCGTGGGCAACAGGCTAAGCAGGGATTCGCAGTCTCCCAACACCTTATTCATGGACCAAACAGCCACAGATCACGATGGAGATGGCTAGAAGGAGTGCATTCCCCCAGTAGACACGCCATACCTGTGATTTCCACTATCTGCGAAAGAAGGGCAGCCTTCATCAACCACAAATGCAGAGTTATCTTGAGGGTAGATGGTGTAGTATTGAGGAGGACTCAGCACGGCGGTTGCTGCCCCTCCAGGGGTTATGAGGCCACAGGGGCTCACCACAGACTGCAGGTAGCTGGTATTTATCCCCATAGGCTCTGGAGAACCATAAGGAGGAGGGATGTACTGCACCACAGTGGCCCCATGGAAGGTGATGGGTTGGTTGATGCCAGTGAAAACAAATGATGGTCCTCCTGGTGTCTGTTCCGAGTCCGGGACCCTTTCCTCACTTTCTTTGCACAGCTGGCAGGAGAGCATTTTGAACTTGCACACAGCAATCAGGATGAATGTCACCCCAACCGACAGCAGGACAGGCCCAAGGAGCTGGGTCCATTCAAAGTGGGAGACACCTTGGTATTTGATCCAGCCCATGACAGTGAATGTGATCCCCACCAGCCCCAGAAAGATGCCTGAGAAGAGCAAGGTGGCCCCAGCCTTGTCGTCATCGGACACCTGGATGTCAGCGGTGCTGGGTGTGTAAGGAGTGACGGAAAACACATTGACAGGGAAGTCCTCCAAGCGGCCGCTGCCCTGCTCCATTGCTCCTTGTGGCCTCACCCTGCTTCTTAGAGTGGAGAGGATTGTGAGAGCCAAGGAATCACAGGTCCAAATTAGTTATAGAAGAACTCAGGGCTTGTGCTTAACAGGGTGTAACACACAGAGGGCTGGACCTTGTTTAGAAGAATAAAGGTCTGAGAAATGAAGCCTGAAGTTTTCTCATGTATTGTCAACAAGTGGAGGTCTCTGTTTTGCAAGTCAATGACAAGCTGTCTCTCTAATTCACATTCATTCATTCACACATTCAAAAATTAACTTATTGAGTCCATCTTTCTTTTTCTTTTCTTTTCTTTTTTTTTCTTAGAGCGTGGGTCTCACTCTGTCACCCAGCTGGAATGTAGTGGCACAATCATAGCTCACTGCAGCCTCAACCTCCTGGGTCAAGCGATCCTCCCACTTCATCCTCTCCAGTAGCCAGGACTACAGGCACACATCACAATGCTCAGCTAATTTTTAAAATTTTTTGTAGAGATAGGGTCTCATTATGTTGACCAGGCTGGTCTCAAACTCTTGGACTCAAGTGATCCTCCTGCCTTGGCCCCAGGAGGTACTCTTCTATAGCAATTTAAGATGCTGCCATAAGACCCTGTTTTTGTCCTCCCCAACACAGGTTTGTAGAAATGGCAGAGCTCCCTCAAGGGTCTCCAGCAGTGAACGGGGCCCTTGATATATCCACACATGCACAGGAGAGTCTAACCTGATTTTCCCAGTGGTTCAGCTCATTAGGAATAGACAGACACCTATTTCTTGACCGCATGTGTATTCCTATCAACTTCACGAACCCCTAGCTGTGATGATACTTAAACTTCAATGATAGTTCTCACAAAGCCCTAAGATCCTGTTCTTTTCTGGCCAACCCCATACGCCTTTTGCTTTCTGCATTTGGGGAGTAATTCTAGCCTTGGGAGAGGAACAACATCGTAGGAAACCTTTTTATGCACTGCATCACTGCCAGGGGTTGAATAAGCATCAGGTATGACCTGGCTCACTGGGACACATGCTTCGGACCCTCCCTCCATGGCGGCCACACAGTTCCTGGTCTCCAAGGTGAAACAACCAGCTGTGTTTTGGAGCCTGCTGTTTTGCAACCAAACACAAGTTGATGTAGAGAAGACAGTTTAATTTTCAATAACATTATCTCATTCATGACTGCAAAACTTCCAAACAGCCCCATGAGTTTCCTCCTCCACCGAATAATAACTGTAGCCTTCTTTCCTTCCTAGACAGATTTTATCCAAGCAGATGCTCTCTGCAGTAGTTAAATATTATATTAGCTTCCTTTTGCAGAATTGAGAGAGCTGCCGTCTTGCCCCAAGGCAGGGCTTCCTAAACTTCCCTTGACAAAGAAATCATGTGCGCCACTTTTTTAAAGGACAAAATGTGAGCTCCCAATTCAGATCAACAGAACCAAATATCCAAGGGAAGGACCTCAGGTGATTCATCATTAAGAAATCTTAGGAAACCCTACCTCAGGTTAACCCTAAATGCTTCTAGGAGACCAGAGGACTTTCTCCCCACGAAAATCCCTCTCCCTGCTACAGGACAAGGCTTGTAATCTACTTCACTGCCAAACAGATGGGAAAGCAAGCAGGTGACCCCTGAGGTATCTTACTGGATGTGCCTTAGAGCAGCAAGGCTGGAGTGGGGTTGCTATACGAACAGGCTGCCTTTTCCCACTGAGCTAGATCAGAGATCCAGGAAAGCCAGATTTTCTCTTTAACTATAAATTTCTGGTAAGTTAGCCTGACATTATTTTTAGGTTTTTAAGTCCTAAGTTAACAGTCAAAACAATCCCTGACATTTAGAAAAAAAACTAGGATCTCAAAAATGTCTTCTAAATCACTCAATTTATGTTTTCCATTTGCCTTTAGCTATATCCACCGAGAATAACTGGGAAGCCTGAGAGAGTAGAGGAAACAGATCACCCTCTTTTAGACAGCTCATGAATGCAAACTGGAACTGCTTTCAAAGCAGAAAGATCAGAAAGTTCTCCAATTACATTTTCAAGGTCACTTTGACTCAGCTGCTTCTTCCAAAAGCCCCACCTCTGTCTAGACGGGTAAATAGCAATTTTTTCTTTAAAGCTAACCAACTGAATTCAACAGCATATTAAAAGGACTAAATGCCATGACCAAGTGGAAGGCAAGGCTGGTTCAACATACAAAAATCAATCTATGTAATGCAGTATATTCACAGAACGAAGGGGGGAAAACCACACATGATCATCTCAATTGATGAGTGAAGGGGAAACATTTACTGAATACTTACTATGTACCAGGCGTAATTCTATACATTTAATATAGGTGACATAATTTCATTCTTTTAACAACCAGGTTACAGTCAAGAAAACTATGCCGATTGTTAAGCTATGGTGACTCAGCTCCAAACCCACCTTTTTAAACTTCTCTTTGTCTCAGACTCTGCAAAGCACACTTTTCCTTTTCCAGGCTGCTCCAGTTAGGCTCTGCCAATAGGGGATGCTACAGGGAGATTTCAAGGTGGGAGGAAGGAGAAGGCACTTAGTAGTTTCTATTTTGCTTGCTGTTACTGTCAGTGTCATTCCAACAACAGTTCTTCATCCTGGCAGTAACAGTTCCAGTTTCCAGAACCCTCCTCCTGCCCTCCAATCAGCCTTGCTGTGCCCCTTCAGGGAAACCAACACCAGCCACTTGGACATGTTCTTTGTCCAAGCTCCTGAGATGCCAGAATTAGCCGAGTGACATTTTCTACTCAAAGAGCTGGATCCTGGCTCCACAAGGGCCCTTCTCCAAGCTTCTGCTTTCTAATGTTAGCCCAACCTCTTCCTTTTGTTCCCGCAGCCTGTTTTCACTAAGTCTAAGTGGCCTTAGTGTTTATTTTTTGCCTTTTCAACCCTCCAATATCTGTTAAACTAATTTCCTATATCAGATTCTCTCTATTAAAATAACTGGTATGGTTTCTGTTTCCCTAAGTGATTCTGACTGATAAGTGGTATTCACAGTGGAGTTAGGAAACATACCTGTGAAGATGGGATTCTGGAATTGATTTGGTCATATTCTTGGCCTCAAGTACAATGCTGAGTCTTCATCAATGAAACATGGGATATTTGTAGATCATGGCATGAACTGTCATCAAAACTAATAAAAATAGCACCTGTAGTAGGCTGTGATAAGTTGCCTATTGGAGCAAATGCCTTGGGGACCAACTGGCTGCTACACTTAATCACTATGACAATAATGATGGGCTGCAAGTTCTGTGGGATGGAGATGGCCACTTCAGAACGCCCTGCAATACTTATAAAAAGAAAGTAAAAAGCTCAGGTCTTTAAATTCAGCTCAAGTCACAGTCAGAGAACCAGAGAGTTTCTGTGGTGGTCTTAAAAGAATCTTGTATCCTATATTTACAGGACTGACCTCACCAAAAGTCAACAAAATTTAAATAGATGTCTTTCTATATAGCTATACATCTGTGGCGGCTACAGCCACTCCATCTTAGATGCTCACCTGCCATGTTGACTTTTGTCTAACTCATTCCAGGAATGCCTTTAAAATGTCTGTTTTATCTGCTGTTCCTTGCTTGAGAGCATGTACTTACTGTAAACCCTGCCCTTAGATCAAAGGAACTTTAATGTTATAGTACTTACCATAAATCCTGACCTTAAGTGATTGTTCTACACGTCCCTTCTGAAGCACACATACCCCTTCCCTGAGGTATGTAAGCTCTGGGTCTGGTGAGTAATGGTACAGGATCTACCATCTTGTCTCATGGCTTCCAGGAACATGGCCTATGTTCTTAAGTCCCTATTAAATGTTCCTTTCTGAGAAACTGGACTCTTCAGCCTCTTTCCTCAATCTCTCAGTTTCCTTGACCTTTGAGGATAGGTTTACATAGATCTGCTTACTATGGAACAGTATCTATATCTACATACGATTGGTTCATTTTCTCTGGAGAACCCTAATAGACAATGATACTTAAAGTGTCCATGGTAAGTAGTGATTCTGTACAGAGTAATCATATATAAAACCACAGCACAGGCCTCCAGGGTTTTAGAGAAAATCCGTGTTGCTTCTGCCGGCAGCTATTCTCCTTTTGAGACACAGCTCATGATTCTTTACTGGGCCCTGGCTACTGGGCCCTGCATCACCCTGGGACACTGAATGACCCCTGAGCTGCCAATCATGATCTGAGCATAAGTTTGTGCATGCACAGCAGTGATTCATTATCAAGTAAAAATGGTATTTAAGAACTTGGACATGAGCAGGTCTAGAATTACAAGTAACTACATAAACAGGTGGGTCAGAGCCTTACACTTACTCTTACTGAGTGGCGTCTTCTCCTACAATCCAAACCTATGGCCTACTGGGGAGCTCTTCACAGATAGATGACCGAGGAGAAAAATTCTCAGGTCTCGTGTATAGGTTATTCTGCACAACAGTGGATGGCTGAAGCATTATGACACCCATCAGCAATGTTCCTGAAAGATGCTAGAAATAGGGTAGAATAGAAATCTTAGCCAGCGGAACTTCAAGCAGGACATTTGGTTGTCCATGTTGTCTGAGCTGAGAGATGGCCAACAATCTATGTTGGTTCATAGGCAGAGGTGAATGGTGTCCTAGGTTTCAAGGACTCAGAAAGAATGAGATTGGAATGTGAGTAACAGGAAGTATGGTGAACAAGTTATAAGGATATCTCAAAGTGGGCACAGAGTGTAGAAGATAGTTGTGTTCCCCGTGAACACTCACCCAAGGGCATCCACTGCAAACGAGGCTCTACCAGTCAGGTGAACAAGCTGGTGTTTTCTGTGGATATCAGTCAGTCTTTTCCCCTAGACTTCAGAGTGTTTCCTTGATGAACCCATGTACACAGGATGCAGGCCACCATGATGAAAGGGATGAAGGCTATGCACGAGCTTAAAACTGGTAGCTAATCTGGCTACCATCACTGTTGAGTACCTAACCTACCAAAAGCAGAGACCACTGCTGAGCCCCCAATGTGGCACTATTCCCTGAAGATCACAGCCAAATATCTGATGCAGCTGGATCATGGTGGACTCCTTCCAGGAGGGGCAGCAATTTGTCCTTACTCAACTAAACACATATTCTGGGTTATGGATTTGCCCTCCCTGACTTTAATACTTTTACCAGCATCATCGTATGTGATGTACAGAATGCCTTATTCACCATGATGGTATTCTGCAAAACGTTGCTCCTGATCAGAGAACTTAGTTTACAGCAAAAGAAGTACAGCAATGATCCTATGCTCATAAAATTCACTGCTATAACTACATCCGCTATCATCCAGAAGCAGCTAGCCCAATAGAATGGTAGAATGGCTTACTGAAGGTGCAGTTATGGCACCAGTAAGGAGATATCACCCTGATTAGATAGCACCTTAGGTAGGTTCCCTAGAAATAGATGCCGAGGGGGTCACTTGAATGCCACAGGTTTGTTGGAGAATGCTCTAGGAAACAATGCCTAATGGGAGAGAGGGTAGCAGAACTGCACAAGGGAAAAGTTGAACTATGATGCAGTTGCAATCTAGGCTTCAGCAGAATGCTTAGGTCTTCCTGGAGCTTGGATGCTGCTTCAGAATTGTTCCAAATTGAGGTTAAGGTGCCAGGCCTTTGTATTCCCATATCAACCAGTCACTGAATGCAGGTTGCCACCAAGAGGGGGACATAATCTTGGCCTCCTTTCCTGCTGAGGAAAATGCCCAGAGAGGAGTGTAGTATGAACTGTCAGCAGGCAGCACTTCTGGTAGCTTGGGGAATAAATGCCACAGTCCTAAGGTGGATCTAAGCAGTGTTCCACAGCATCTGCCATAGATGTCATTTCATCTTTGGGATGCAGTACATGCTTTAAATCAGCAAGCAATACACAGCATTGTTTCTCTCATTGTCAGAATAAACGGGTCTAGAAATTAAGAAGAAAAAGTAGGAGTGACTCCTCTCACTATCACACCTGTTAATCTACTCACATTATTTTTTCTGACTGTCCTTCAACTTTGACCTGGGAGGTCTTAGTCTTACTATTGTGTACCAAGGGACACAACAATAGAAAAGTGACACTGCCACTTGGCCATTCTGAGCTTCTCATGACCCTTAACCAGCAAGCAAAGAAGGGGTTACTTTCCTGGCCAGGATAATTGCTCTTTATTACCAAGAGGAAACTGGATTGCTACAACATCATGGGAGCAGAAAGGACTATATTTAGAACACGGGGCTTTCTGGGACCTCTCTTCATATTTTTATGCCCAATAATAAAAGTTAAAGAAAAATTGTAATCACCAAAACACAGGACCATTGTGGATTCAGATTCTTCCAAAAAGAAAGTTTGGGTCACTCCACCGGGTAAAGAACTAATCAACTGAGACCTTGATGAGGACAAAGGAAACAAGGACTAAGTAGTGGTAGAAAGAAGTTACAAATATCAACTAGGGACTCATGGCCAATTGCAGGAATAAACGCGGCAGCAGCTCTGCATAGCTTCTTCCTTAATTGTTATGTATATGTTTATTTGTATATACAAACCAATATCTTTTTCTGCCTTTCCTCCTTCCCCTTATTATTTTACACAAAGATTGTTGTCTGTGGTTAACTTTACAATTTAGTTTTTATCCACATGGGACTGTGGCCACATTTAAGAAGAATGAACATTGCCTAGAGATTAATGCATGAATGATTCTTGGAAGTTTGTATCTCCCATTTCAAGGAGAGGATGAGGGCATCTTTATTTGGACACCAGTTTCATCTTGTTATGCAAAACACAAAGTGGTTTTTGTTTGTGGATACAAGTGCGAGTAATGTGTAGAAGGCTGTGTGTGGATGCTGAGTAGCCAAAGGGGTAGATAGTGGTTGTTATCAAGCTATTATCCCTCAGGTCCAAATCCATCCTTCTCTACTGTGTTTTGTAGTGATGGGACTGGGACTCCACAAGCCACATCTCACTCTGACAGCTGGCTTGCTACTAGGCATTGCCACAGGAGGTATTAGAGGGAGGCTACAAGGTGGAAGGAGGGAGAAGGGATTTGCTCTTCTCTGTTTTGCTTGCTATTTTGGTCATTTCACCCAGCAGTGCTTCCTGTGGTAGTCACAATTGGGTCTAGTTTCCAGTCTGTCCCCATATCCCCACTCTCATTGTACCCTTCAGAGGTACTAGCACCAGCTGGACAGTGCCCTCCTGAGAGGTCTGGGTCCAAGCCCCAGGGGTCTCTCCCCCAAGCTCTAAGCCCTGATACCCTAACTGCTTTGCAGTGATTCTTCAGCCCTAGAAGTGGTAGCTTCTTCCTATCACATCAATGTTTTTCTTTTGTCTTTTCAATCTTCTATCTGTTTAACCAACTCCCCAGATTAATTTCTCTGTGTTTCCATTTTCATGAGTAGATTCCATCTGAAGCAGAAATTGAGGGGAAATTTAGAGGGTGGCAGAGCTGAAATGGAACCCGGTGGCGCATTAGAGTCTCATTGTGGCTTCATTCTATAAAAATGCTTGGTGGCTCCTGTGCTGTTCCTGTCAGACATACAACATTTTTGAAGACACTGTCTAATTATTTTTCAGATTGCCGGGGATTGGAGTTGATAATCCACCAGTGGTCTGAATTTTTGTGTTTTATCTTAAAAGCCCTTTTGAATTGTTCATTCCCCTCCCTGCTATATGGGGATTCTTTTTAACTTTTTAAATATTAAAATGATTTACTGCCAAGACAAAATAGAAAGGTGAGTTTCCTACCTATTTCAGTGAAGCAATGTTTTCTACATTAGAACAATTTGTGGTACTTGTTAGAAATGCAGATTTTCAGCACTATTGGCAATGAGTGAATCAAAAACTCTGGATGTGAGGCACACAAATCTGAACTTGTTTTATAAGCTCCTCAGGTGAGTCTTAGGCAGATTGAAGAGTGAGAACCACTAGAGTAGTGGTGAGGTGTTATTGCATTAAATATATCGACTTGGGAAATGTGTCTAATAGCCAGACAATTTCTCTATGCCTGATATCTGAACATTTCTAGCAGCAAAAGTCCCATTAAAGGAAGTAGTTTTGCCCTGCTTTGATAGCTACTTCAGGCTAATAACAGGAAAGGTAGCAATGAAATGGTAGGGCCAGGGACCAAGAAATACTTTTCTGCCACCCACCCTACCACCCAAATCCTGCCACCCACCCTACCACCCTCCATGACTTCCCAGTGGGGGGCAGAGGCACAGAAGCACAGGACAAATTTACTGCTATAGGGCTTGAGCTGTAGAGAATCCCCCCATGAACAGAACTCAGGTAAACTTGGCTAGAGCACATGGTCAAGGCTGGAGGCCTCCCTTAAACTTGAACCTGATCTCAAAGAAGCACAGGAAAAGTGATAACCAGAGAGAGTAAGGGCAGGCAGACCCTCTGAGGACAGAGATACGTGAAGGAGAATGAGAGATGACATAAAAGATGATTGGGTTTCCTTCTACCTGCCAACAGCCTTAGCCATCTTACCGCAGCAGCCACGTAAAAGAAGGAAGTAGAAAGGAGCTCCACTTAAGCAAGTGCCCTTCTCAATCACAATGCTGCCGCCCATGTGTAAACATAGTCCAATTAATCTAGAACCTAAGCAAGGAGATTCATAACTACTCCTTCCAGAGAAAAGCATCAGATAGGAGACTACACCATCCAGGAATTTCTTGGTGAAAAAAAAGATGAATTATTTTAACACTAATGCAAACTTTTTATCAGTACAGCATAATTAAATGGTTTCAAATGGCTGGTCGTCTCAGTGGTCAAGTAAGGCTCTTCCTTTAATTCTCAAACTTCATTTTTACTGTTAGGACGTCACCTATAACAAAAACAGCCAGTTTTCCCTTGCAATTGTTTTTTGAGAATATTTAGCATAGAAATTTGAGAAACATTTGTTAACTAAGCCAACTTTTTGAGCAACCTTTGTTATTAAGGTGAGCTATTGATTCATTTGCTTTATCCAGAATTTTACCCTTTGTACTGGGTGGAACATACCTTCTTTGAAAAATGAAAACAATAGGCCGGGTGCGGTGGCTCACACCTGTAATCCCGGCACTTTGGGAGGCCGAGGTGGGCAGATCACTTGAGGCCAGGAGTTCAAGACCAGCCTGGCCAACATAGTGAAACCCCGTCTCTACTACAAAAAAATAAAATAAAAATTAGCCAGGCATAGTGGCACCTGCCTGTAGTCCCAGCTACTTGGAAGGCTGAGGTAGGAAAATCGCTTGAACCCAGGAGGTGGAGGTTGCAGTGAGCTGAGATCTCACCACTGCACTCTAACTTGGGCAATAGAGTGAGACTTTGTCTCAGGAAAGAAAGAAGAAAGAAAAAAAGAAAAGAAAGAAAAAAGAAAATAATAATTTACATTATTCACAACTTCTCAGAAAAAATGTAGAAAATAATAATTCAACCCTGAGTTCAGAAAATCTGGCTGGTAAGTTTTCAAAGTTATTAATCATTTTTTTTCTTTGGGGTCCATGACAAAGGAAATTATTTTAATTTGTTGAGAGCACATATATTCAGTGTGCTATTTCCTTTTTAACAAAGCTTCCTGCTACTTAATTCCCTTAAGTAAGGAAATCCAGAGGCCAGTTCTTTGTGGTGCTATTCTCAATGGATGTAGTGGCTACTGAAGAAACCTCAGGACCCCATCTTATTGAACTGTCTGCACCAGTTATTTTATCTGATGAAACTCTGGGCATGTCTTCATAGGCATTATCAATGGGAGCTGTTTCCCTTAGGGCTCCCCTGGCTCTGCTCCTTGGTCTCCAACTGCAGCAAATAAAAAGAATTGACTGAATCAGAGATTAATTGACATGCCTTAAGATGCAGTTCACAGTGACAGATGAAAATTGGTCAACTAGGCCAGGCGTGGTGGCTCACACCTGTAAACCCAGCAGTTTGGGAGGCTGAAGTGGGTGGATCACCTGAGGTTGGGAGTTCAAGAACCAGCCTGGCCAACATGGTGAAACCCCATCTCTACTGAAAATACAAAAATTA
>NW_012099654.1:5553221-5558199 GCF_000951045.1 Mandrillus leucophaeus
AAGCAATACAAAGATATCAAATAGATATCAAAGTTTAAGCTCATTTTCTTCTCCACAATAAAATCCATAATTTGAATAAGAATCCAGGGTAAACCATTTTTAAAACTTTATGAATGCATTGTTTTGGCAAGCCTCCAGGAAAACAGCCTTAAATCTGAGTGGGGAGAGTATAACTTGACACAACCTCTTTTTGGGGGGCTTGGCAATATTTACTAAAATTCAAAATGCATATACAATAGAATTAAGCTACATATATCTTCTAGGAATATAACCTATATACTTACAATAGACACATTACAAAAGGATACTTTAGCAGAATAGACAATGAATCACTATCTGTACTAACAAAGTACAGGGATGGGGAACCCTACATGTCCATCAATAATGGACTGGCTAAATAACTTATGGTGGTAAAATATAAGGTTCTCTCCCACTGTTAAAGAGCAAGTCAGCTCTGCATGCACAGGTATGGAATAATCTCTAAGATGTGTTATTGGTTGAAAAAGAAAGCAGAGTGAGTACTATAGTGTGTTTATTATGCTATTATTTGCAAGGGGGAAAGACGTACACATCATTGAATGTGCATAACATGTCATTGAAAGAATACAAAATAAATTTGACAAAAGAACTGAGAGGGTGTTCCAGTTATCTATTGCTATGTAACAATCTACTCACAATTTTGTGGCTTAAAACAGTTCTGTGGCTTGGCTGAGTTTTGTCGGGCAGTCAGCTAGGGCTGCCAGTACCTGTAAGCTCACCTGAGCGGGACATCAAGATGGTTCGCTCATGTGACTGACAGCTGATGCTGGGAGCTTCGCTGGCTCATCAACCAGAGCACTCACCTGTGTCTTTCCATGTGGTTTCTCCCAGCCAAGGGACTGGGTTTCAAGAGGAAGTGTCTTAGGAGCAACTGCTCCTGAGGTCCCAGGTGGAAGCTGTGAGGCGTCTTATGACCTGGCTTTGGAAGTCCCAGAATATCACTCTCATTTCATTCTATTGCTCAAGCAAGTCACTAAAACAACCCAGATACAAAGGGAAGGGAATTCAATTCTTCCTTTCTATGGTTGGAATGTCAAGGTCATATTGCAGAAGAACACTTGGGAGAAGAAATATTATTGCCTTTCTCTTTGGAAAATACAATCTTCTGCAGAGGGAGATTTACTTTTCACTGTTCAGTCTGTGATACTGCTTGAATTTTCATCCATGTGGACTTCCAAATATATTCCATGATTTTAGATTAACCATGTTTATATACCTATTCACTTGTGGCTGGTTAGTAACCTCATCCTTCTTTACTAGCAAGTTTTCAGTGAGTCCCAGGTGGTAGCATTCTGTCACAATCATCAATAATGGCAGGTTCTGAATTTTTCTGAGTTTCTTACGTATTTTCACTGCTTTTCAGACTTAGACATCAAGTTTCCTGTTTTTAACCACCAATCCACATTCCCAGTTAAAAATTGTAATTTTGAAATGGTTATCGTTTAAAAAGATGAATAAAGAATGACAGTATAACCACAAAAACAGAGTTTTCAGAGGTTATCAGAGACCTGCGGTGGGAAGTGAAACTAAGCGTGGCCATATAATTCTGAACGAATCATTTGATTGAACACACTGTGGTTGGAAGTAAATTGCTTTGTGGAAGCTGTGTGTGTGTGATTAAATACCTTTTTTCAAAAGTTTGGTAAAGTGGCAAATCCATGTTTCAAAGATCTGTCTGCTCAGGCTGTGATCCTGCAGGGTAATCTACGGGCCATATTCACTTGGATCAGACTACAGACAGAATACCACCAGGTTCTCTCATAACAAAAAAGCACCACAATATTTCAACAACTTGTAGCATATAAAAAGCAAAATAAAACAAAACAAAGCCACAAGCTTGGATGACATGGAAAAACAGGAACCTGCATGTTTTGCTTGCAAATACATGTCTCAAAACCCTTCAAGATTTCCAAAATTCAAAAGAATGTCTTCCCAAACATTTAGGTAAAAATGGCACCATGTGGCCTCCCCTACGCTGGTGCACTGCAGGATGTGGGGGTTCAGAAAAGTGGAATTGGGAAGAAAAGAGAGACGCCACAGGAAGAGACCTGGACATTCTTTTCTGCACTATAGGACCCTGTCAGTGGCCACCGTCACCTCGCAATCCTGAGATGATCAACAAAATCAGAAAAGGTCTGGATGACAAAATCAGGCTCCAGAGGAAGGTGGTTCATGGGTCCACGTGGATGTGAGAGGAACACAGGGTCAGGATGCATAGCCTGCTGGGAAGCCTTCTGAGAAAGCCCGGTGCTAGACCTGTCCTGGTGTCCAGCACAAGGGAGGAACATCCTCCATGATATTCCTCCAGTCATTAGGGCTAGATCAGTGAAAGTAGGCAGATGTCAGGGCAAGGGGTGACTATGGTCAGAAAGCCACACCCTGCCCAGCTCTATACCTTCAGAGGGCCACAGTCGCACACCTGCAGGGAGTAGGAACGAGGACGGGGTGACCTATGCCACTTGGCCCCACCTCCTCAAAGACATGTGGCAAGAGGATCCATGCACAGTAAGGATCTGGATGGAGCAGACGTGCAACCTCAACCCTAAGAGTGGATTCTCTACTTAAATGAGCATCAGGTGTCCGTAAGTCATTTAGGAGGGCTATTTGGGGGGAAATCTCAATTATAGGAATTATCTACTCTACTCACCCATTATAGTTACTTGAATTGTGTTGGACCATGGCAGCCTCAAGGTTATATTCAACTTTTACAATAAAATGACAGGGTGGTTGAATCATGACTACACTATTATTAGCTATATGATGGTCATGTTGAAAATCAAAACTGTCCCCTCATTCTTCAGATTTTATTTTATTTCAAGAATAACAAGAGCCTGGGGGTGGTGGTTCACATCTGTGTTCCCAACAATTTGGGAGGCTGAGGCGAGTGGATCGCTTAAGCCCAAGAGTTCAAGACCAGCCTGAGTGACATGGCAAAACCCCGCCTCTACAAAAATATATATATATATAAATTAGCCAGGCATGGCAGTGCAGCCTGTAGTGTCAGCTACTTGAGAGGTAAGGTGGAGAATCACTTGAGCCTGAGAGATCAAGGCGGCATTGAGCTATGATCATGCCACCACTCTCCAGCCTGGGTGACAGAGTGAGATCCTGTCTGAACAAAACTAAAAATAAAAATTAAAAAAAAGACAAGAATATTTGAGGTGGCGGTCATTGCTAGATGGAGTATGGATTGTGTGTCTTTACACCATATTCTTGCTTGAACTTTCTGATATCCTGCTGAGGAGCAGTGCCTCTGTTTTACAGATGATTAATCTCAGAACAGGAAAGTAGGCTATTTGATTTAGTGGTAGTGCAGGAGGACAATCTGTTTTGCTAAAGTGTTTTTAAACTGCTCGTCCATGAAGGGCATGCACTGGCAGGCAATGATCTGCCTGTGTTCTCGAGTGAGGCTGGTGTCTGCTGAGGTTGGTTGGGTAGGCAGTTTCCTGGGTGCCCTGACAATCTTAAGATTTTTTTCCCCAGCTGTGATGATTTGAATGTTTGTCTCCTCCAAAACTCATGTTGAACTTCGATCCCTAGTGTTGGAAACTGGGCCTGATGGGAAGTGTTTGGGTCATAGGGGGATCCCTGATGAATAGAATAATGCCTCCCTTTTGGGCGTGAGTTCTCACTCTATTAGTTCCCCGAAGAGCTGGTTGTTAAAAGAGCCTGGTGCCTCCCCACTGTCTCTCTTGCTTCCCCTCTTGCCGTGTGATCTCTGCACACATGAGCTCCCCATCTTCCATCATGAGTGGAAGCAGCCTGAGGCCCTCACCAGAGGCAGATGCCCAGTCATCAAAACTGTAAGCCAAATAAACTTCTCTTTATAAATTATTCAGCCTCATGTATTCCTTTATAGCAGCAGAAAATGCACTCAGACACCAACTGAACTGAAAACTACCTTGATGGGGCTGGAATTTAAGTCACAGTCACTGCCACTTCCAGCAGATGATAAGGTGAGCCTCCCAGAGGCCCAGCTCTTGGTGTGAGAAGCTTCTGGATGGAATAGGTCTGCAGTGGGCTTACTTCTGAGCTCAGGAATCTATGTACTTGTATGTTAGTTTCTACTTCAGCAGAATCACACACCTAGAGGCTTAAAACTACATTCATTTATTCCTTCATGGTTCTGTAGGTCAGGCATCCTCTGTATTATCTGGAGGCTCAGGAAATAATCTGTTCTCAAGCTCATTCAGGCTGTTGGTAGAATTTGTTCTACGCAATGTAAGACTGAGGTCACAATTCCCTGCCAGAGATTACTTTCTGCTCCTATCAGCCCCCTACATTCCTTCTCACATGGGCTGCTCCATCTTCAAAATGGCAATAGTGCTGCAAGGCTGGCCAAGCTCTTCAGTTTCAAGTCTCTCTGATTTCCTCCTTTCTGTTCTACTCTTCTGCCACAACAGCCATAGAAAGTTATCTGGTTTTAAGGACTCATGTGATTAAATTACACCCATCCAGATACTCCCTTTTCGTGGGTCCACTGTGCCGTATAACATAACACAATCACAGAAACAATGCCGCATGTTCTCAGGCTTTGAGGGATAAAGATGTGGGATCTTTTCAGGGGGGAGCATTTTTAGAATTCTGCCTGCCACATTCTGGTTCTGTTGCTGAGACCCAAAGAGAGTTAGTAAAGGACAAATGACTCTGCTAAGAGTGACCAGGGGGCATGTTTGTCCAGGCTTCATCAACATTGCTGAGCACGTTCAAGTAACAACACTGCAGTGGGTCTTGCAGTCCTTCACATGTCCAATTTAGTCTACTGCAGCAGTTCTCCAAGTGGGAGCCCAGCGTCAGCAGCAGCAGCACCTGGGAACTTACTAGAAACATATATTTTGGGCCCCACCTCGACCTACAGAATTAGAAACTCTGGAGATGGGGCCAGAGGTCTGTGTTTTAGCCAGTCCCTTGGGTGACTCTGATGCTTGCTCAAGTTTGA
>NW_012099654.1:5559164-5560582 GCF_000951045.1 Mandrillus leucophaeus
AGAGTCAACATGTGCCTCTATAAAGCTGAGGTCAGGAAGTGTGTCACTCGGGGGACATAAACCAACCCCTACCCCTGCCCTGGCTCACAGGCCTCACCAGTGGAGCTGCGAGAGGTCTTGCCAGAGCTTACTGAGAGGCCTGAGTGGAGACGAAGACCCTGTGAGCCAGAAGTGTGGGAGAGCAGAACAGCCTCCTCGCGCAGGCCGCTGTCCTCCAAGGGGAGCTGCGCTCTTCTCAGCCTGCTGGCAGTTGCCTGTGGCACTGAGGCACTGAGGGAAGGAAGGCAGAGACCACCCAGTGTGAATTGCTGCTGCCTGAAATGGAAACTGTTCTCCCAGCCATAGGCAGGCAGAGCCAGGAGGGGCTATTCCACAGCTGCTCCCCACCCGCAGCCCATTCCCAGGCTCCACATGGCTCCCTTAGCCTCAATGCCACCAAGAGAGCTGCTCAGCCCGCGAGGCACTAGCCGGTCTGCTAACAACCACAAAACGCTCTGGGCGGGATGCGGCTGGGTCTCCTTCACCTCCTCTGAGCCATAGAGATTGGCCCCCCTGGGGACAAGTCTTCTGATTTGGGTTCAATCTCTGGCTGAGGTCTTCAGCAATTTTTCTGTGCCTGATGATATATGAGTGAGAGCCCGGGAACTCTTCCTGCCTCCTCTTGGAGAATGTCTGCCAGCTCCACATAGGAGGTAAGCTATTCCAAGAATCATTCATGGGAATTCGGCTTCATAGTTTTGGCTTCATAGATGGCTTCATAGTTTCAAGAGTAAGGGCCAAAGATGAATTTACAACAGCTCTTGCCATCATGTACTTCATGTATTCCTCTTTAATGTCCTCTATATATTAATCCATTTGGGTCCCTTCTTGGAGGACCAAAGTTGTCCAACATTGGAGTAATACTTTCTTGCCCCCTTGCTCCCCTCTAAAAAGCCCACCAATAATTTGATTCAAAGTAGAAGAACTTTGGATAACAGAGCATACTGCAATACTAAACAAGGTTCATAAAGCGCCATTCTGGAAGGAGCCGGAAAGACCAACAGCCAGCACCACGGAGGTATTTTTAAATGGTGCTGAGTAAGAAATGTTAGGAAGCAAATGAGGACTATAACATAATGTAATATATGTAAATTTTAAATAAATACATGAAATAATACTCATATCTTATAAAACTACATACCTATTCAAGGACAAATATCTTTCACATTGATGTAGTGGCCTATTGGGAAGAAAGGGATTAGTGCTGGGAATGGAGAAGGAGGGAGGGAGGGAGAGAGGAAGGAAGGAAGGAAGGAGGGAGGGAGGGAGAGAGGAAGGAAGGAAGGGGAGCAGTCAGATAGGTAATCTCTAAAATGACTTCCATTTCTAACAACCTATGATTTGTGAATATTACAAAAACAATTACACTGTAGAGACCA
>NW_012099654.1:5560632-5561616 GCF_000951045.1 Mandrillus leucophaeus
AACTATTTCTCTAAGGTAAGTCCCCAATTTCCTTTTCTGTGGAAGTAAAAGTGGGGGAGCAGTCAGATAGGTAATCTCTAAAATGACTTCCATTTCTAACAACCTATGATTTGTGAATATTACAAAAACAATTACACTGTAGAGACCAAAGGATGCACGTATATGTCATTGTGTGTGTGTGTGTGCGCGCGCGTGTGTGCTTCCATACACATCACGGTTAAGAGTACAGGCTCTGGAATCTTTTCTACAATCAAATCCTGGCTTCTCCAGTCACTAGCTATGTAAATGGGCCAGTTGCTTAGCCTCACGGAGCCTCAGTTTCCTCATTTATGAATGATGGGACCTACATCATAAGGTTATCAGGATCAAGTGAGATCATAAGTGAGAACTTACATATAGTAAGTTCAATGACTCTCGGCTGTAATTATTTCATCCTGTTTAGTTTCTGGAAACTTTCTCCTTGAGTGCTTGAGTCCATGGTGGGAGTAAAGCACCTAGGCCCTTGTCAGGAGGCCCTGAAGGCAGCCCCGGGAGGCACTGCCTGGGAACTGAGGATGAGCTGCTCCCAGGCCTGAAGGCAAAAGTGAACCTTGTCTGATTCCTAGCATCAGCTTAAGTCCTGTCACTGCAAAGGAAGACATCTTGGTAAAGCATGTGCATATAATCCCACAGCCGCCTTGATCTCCTCCTCTGAGAAGATCATACCACCCAAGGCAGAAAGCACGCGTCTGAACACCAAGTCAGCTGAGATGTGGAGAGCAGGGCTGGAAACCCTCAGGGGCCTTTGCTGTGTTTTTATTATATTTGTTATTATTGATTTTTGTGTTTCATTGTTGTTTTTGTTTGTTTTACATGTTCAAAGGAACAGAAATAGTTAAAGGCCTGGAACAGAGTCAACATGTGCCTCTATAAAGCTGAGGTCAGGAAGTGTGTCACTCGGGGGACATAAACCAACCCCTACCCCTGCCCTGGCTCACAGGCCTC
>NW_012099654.1:5563071-5585075 GCF_000951045.1 Mandrillus leucophaeus
GAGGAAGGAAGGAGAGAGGAAGGAAGGAAGAAGGGAGGGAAGGGAGGGAGGGAGGGAGGGAAGGAAGGAAGGAAGGAAGGAAGGAGGGAGAAGGGAGGAAGGGAGAGGAGGGGAACAGGAAAGAAGGAGGAGAGGAAAGGGAAGAATTTAATAATGATGATAGCGGATTATGTCTTGAAGAATATGGAGTAACTCTAACATAAGTTAAAAAGGAAGCAAGCCCTAAATTAAACCTTTCATTTTACAGATGGAGAAACTGAGGTTCAGAAAGATGAACTGTTTGATGCTGGGATTTTATTGCTATTCAGTGGCAGAAACCAGGCATTTTGACTTCCAATTCAATGCTTTCTACTGCATCAAACTGCTACATGTATACTTATAATACCTCATTTCCTTCCCTTCTAATGAGTAATTCATCTAAGTACAGTTTTAACTAGAGAGGTTGATCATTGCTGGCCCAATTCGTGGTCCCTCTCCCAGAGAAGTCACCCACCCCTGCTGAAAGACCAAGGCCTTGCTGGACACCAGGTGACCCAGATCACCTTCTCTTGGCTGATGGGCCTGAGGTGGGCACCTGATTCAAGGGCAGCCCTTCCAGAGACAGGGTGGGGGTCACCAAGCATCCTGGTTTGCCTGGGACTGAGGGGGTTCCCAGGATGCAAAACTGTCAGTGCTGAAACTAGAAAAGTTCTGAGTCACCTGGGACAAGCTGGTCATCCTGGCAGGGAGGGACTTAGGAACTGTGAGGCCAGCTTCAAAAATAGATTCTCAGTGAGAAACGGGGAATCTAGCAGACTGAGACTGTTGGCTGCAATAGAAGTGCCATGGTGTAGAAACAGGGCAAGGAGCGTTAAGGAGCTTCCATATGGGTCCTACATAAACAAAACTCAAGAGCAGAAACTTCGAGTAAGTGGAGGACACTGGTTGACCAAGAGAGGAGAAAAGGGTCTATCTTTGTTCAGAGACAAGCAGACTCCTGCCCTCAAGAGAAGGACTCTGCGGCTAATAGGATAAAACTCTCACATTGGCCCTTCATTTTGGGGGCACATGGTGGCAAGATAGGGGTGCAGATCTCCAAGAAGAGGAAGTTTGTCGCTGACGGCATCCTCAAAGTGGAACTGAAAGAGTTCTCACTGGAGAGCTGGCTGAGGATAGCTACTCTGGAGTTGAGGTCCAAGTTATGTCAACCAGGATAGGAATTAATACAGGAGCTTAAAATGAATTATTTAAGCAGATAGTGAGGGTAAGAGCGTCCTCAGCAAGCCTTCTCTCTTAACAAAAAGCAGCCCCCAAATCATTTATTTTCTAACAAAGAGCAGCCTATAAAATCGAGCTGCAAACATAGATAAACAAGCTGGAAGTTTGCACGGTGAATGCCGGCAGCTGTGCCAATAGGAAAAGGCTACCCAGGGGCCAGCCATGTTCAACATGGAGGCTCCATCTTCCCTTTTCTTTGTCAACCATGTGTACAATAAAGGAACAGGCAACAATGGCACAGGCCAGGTAGAGAACCCATCTACATAATAAAAAATTAGGGTGGAGTGGCCAGTTTCCTCACAAGCTATGTAAATAGCACACCTGGTCCAACCAATCGAAACCACCTCCTCAAGCTCATCTATAAAACCCTGTACATTTCACCCAGAAACTGAAAGATCTGCTCAGGAGCCCGTCTCTGCAGGAGAGAGAGCTTTTCTCTTTCTTTTGCCTATTAAACCTCTGCTCTTAACCTCACTTCTTACGTGTCCACATCCTTGATTTCCTTGGCATGAGGCAACAAACCTCGGTTACTACTCCAGGCAAATGACGCTGCCTCAAAATCATTATCTTAGCCACCAAAACACAGAAGGTTATTGGTGAGAAGGGCTGTCAGATTCGGAAATTGCCCGCTGTAGTTCAGAAGAGGTTTGGCTCCCAGAGGGCAGTGTAGAGCTTTTTGCTGGAAAGGTAGCCACAAGAGGTCTGCGTGTGTTTGCCCAGGTGGAGTCTCAGTGTTACCTCCTGGGAGGGCTTGCAGCGCAGAGGGCCTGCTATGGTGTGCTGTGGTTCATCATGCAGGGGGTCGGGGGCTACAGGCTTCAAGGCTGTGGTGTCTGAAAACTCTGAATGCAGGAATTTTGTGGACGGCCCGATGATCCTCAGCAGGAACTCTGTTTACTTCATTGACACCGCCATGTACCAGGTGCTGGCTGTCAAGGGAAGGTCATGCTGCCCTGGGCCCCAACTGGTAAGACTGACTCTAGGAAGCCCCTGCCTGAGAACGTGAGCATCATGGAACCCAAAGATGAAGTGCTGCCTACTACCCCCATCTCAGAACAGAAGGGTGGGGAGGGAGCCATAGCACCTGCCACGCCCCAGCCAATCCCCACAACATGACGGGGTCTCCTTGACAGCTGTGTCTGGCGTCTGGGTGTTATCCTGGAAAGGACTTTAATAAAATCTTGTACAAAGTCACAAAGCCTGACTCGACTGTATGTCCAGTGTTCAGACTGAGGGGCCTGTTGGCCTGCAGAGCGCTCCTTAACCTCTTGGTGCTAACCATACTTGTGGAATTTGCAGGACCCAGCACAGGAGGACCCAAGCAGAGCTAACCAGAGGAATGTCCCGTGTGAGAGTGAAGGCTGATGGCTAGCAGGGCAGCACCTCAATTAACTGTCCTGGAGTTCAGGATTGTAGCTTTAGAAGCGGGATATATATTTAGAATGATTTTTCCTATGCCTAAGAAAATACGTATTGCACATATAACATAAATACAATGGTCATTATGGTGTGTGTCATACTGTGCTAAATGTTCTTTGCATTCACACTCATTTACTCCTCAACATCTGGAAAGCGGAAAGGAAATGTGCTGCGCCACTGAAGCTCAGGCTCAGAAGCAAATATGCCTAAGCAGCATGAAGCTGCCATTAGAATCCACATTCCTAAGTTCTGCTCTCTTGACCATTCTGTTCTGGAAAACTATAAGGAACATTTAAATGGTCAAAACAGTAACAACAAAGCACCTCTCACATTAGTCTTTGGTAGCCCTGAGTCTGGTCTCAGCCTTCCTCCAAGGCTCACACACGCACAGCTTACAACCAACCCCTCTTCTCTGGAGCTACTCTCATTAACTTTCTGCTCCTTATAACCATGAGTCTGACCAGCATGATTATATTTTAGGAAAACTGGCTTTCAGTAGCTCCTTCCTCAAAAACCACTGTGGCCAATTTCAGGTTCTCAAAGAGACTCTTTCCAGATGCTCCTGTTTGCTGTTGCTGCTGCTTCTGCTTTCATTGCCAAGGAAAGGGTTGCAGCAGAAGATGCTCCTCATCTGTAAAATAAGCTGGTTCTCTCCACTCAGCCTGAGCACACTCAGGGCTCCAGACGCTAAAGAGAAAAACCCTTTCCTCCATCCCCACTCAGATGCCCACTTCTGCAGCCACCGCCGTATAGGATCGAACTTGACAAAATTATTTGTGCCCCATGCCTCTATTTCCTCCCTTCCTGTGCAATCCCGAAGGCCCTTCCATCTTCCCACCCCTAGGAAATTACTCTGGCCTTGATCCCCAGGGCCCACCAAGAAGCCAAACCGAGCGAACTTTTTCCTACCTTTAACCCCTGGAGAAGTTTCTGTAAGTTCCCATACCGTCTGTCACATGTTCTCCTTGAATTCAGCCCCCTTACCTGCCAAATCGCAAAAGACCTCACTGCTTCACCCTCTCCTTAGCCTATTAGACTCTTTCCCTCCCCTTCACTGGCTCCACCCTCCTCCCTCCCACCTACTAAGGAAACACTTTCCAGATTTTTTATCCTCCCCACATTAAACTCCAAGACCTTGCCTTCCCAAAACCTCACCTGTCCGAGGTTCTGGGTACTGTCCCGGAGTAACAGTGAATTTGAGGTCTGCAGGGAGACACTTTTGCATAGGTGTGTGTAGCCTTTTGTAAAGTGCCCGTGTGGATCTGGTTTTCACTGTTTAGCAAACAGGATCACCTGGGCCTTGTTTACCCCATGCCTTGTTATGAGACTTTCAGTTTGGCTGGCAGAATTCAGCCAGAGAATGCCCTGTGCAGGCGCAGAGAAGGACTGTAAAGTGCCAGGGGTGGGTGACTGGTTAACCATTTACCTCCCTGCCATGAAGAACAGCAGAGAAGAGGCCCCAGCCGCTGCCCACCCCTGCCCACAGCCTTGGTGTTCCTGATCCAGCACATTGCCATTCTCCTCGCCCCAGCCACCAGCCAAGGAGGCTGGAAGATCAACCAAGCTCCAACCACTGGGCGTCCCATCACAGCGTGGCTTTACTGCTAACGCTGGTGTTGCTGTTTGTGCCAGGGGTTCTGTTCAAAACCAAGCTCTTAGAAGAATTTGGAGGAAATTATGACTGCAACCATGTCTTTGTGTTATCTTCTAAGGAGGAATTTGTAGACTTTGGAGTAAGCTGGAACAACTCAACATTAACTTTTTCCCCCCAATTTTTATTATTATTGTGGAAAGTTGTGGGAAAATGTTGAAAAGTCAGAAATGTTGAAAGTACAATGAAAATCTATATGTCTTCCATCTTCTTCAACAATTTTAATGCTTGCCAGATGAGTTTCATCTCTGCATTTGTGTACATATTTTTGTTGTTATGGAACCATTTAAAAATAAGTTGCCAATAGTATGTTTCATTCCTAAATACTTCAGCATGGATCTCCTAAGAACAGGAAGTTAGATGCCTCTATTTAACACCTAAGAAGATTAACAACCATTCTATAATATTATTTAATAGCCAAGCCATATACAAAATTTCCCAGTCATCCTAAAAATATCTTTTATAGCTTTGGTTTTGCCAAATCAGCATCCAACTGAGGTTCAGATGTTGCATTTGGTTATTATTTCTCTTTAGTCTATTTAAAACAAATTTTTTTACTGAAGTAAAACTAACATTCAATACACGTTAATGCATTCATTTTAAGTGCATACTGGATGAGTTAAAAAAAAAAGTGCATGTCCTTATCACTACCACCCCAGTCAAAATATTTACAAAGTTCACTCCTTCTCCCTTTGCAGCCTATCTCTCCTTCTCTCACCCCCACAGCCCCGACTCCAGGCAGCCGCTGATCTGATTTTTCTATCTATAGGCAGCTTTGCTAGCTCAAGAACTTCATAAATGTGATAATATGGTTTGTGATCTTCTGTGGTTTCTTTCACTGAGTATGCTCCACCTGGGATTCACCCATGTTGTTGCATATGTGAGTGGGTGGCTCTTTTCATTGCTGAGTAGTATGCTAGTGCATGAGTCCACCACCATTTGCCTATCCATTTAGCCGCTGATGAAGACTTGGATTGTTTCCGGTGTTAGGCCATTCTGATTAAAGTCTTTATGAAAATGTTTGTACAACTCTTTTTGTAGACATATGTTTTCATTTCTCTTGGGTAAAAATCTGGAGTAGAACTTATGGATCATATAAGTGTATATTTAACTTTATAAGAACCTGCCAAACTGTTTCCAAAATGTTGACAACATTTTACACTCCTAACAGCAACATATGAGAGTTCTAGTTTCTCTGCATCCTCACCAGTGCTTGATATTATCAGTCCTTCACTTTTTGTCATTTTTGTGGGTGTATAGTAGTATCTCTGTGTGGTCTTAATTTGCATATCCCTGATAACCAGAGTTGTTTTGTGTGGTTCTTGGCTATATATATATATATATATATATACCTTTTGTGGTGTGTCTGTTCAAATATTTTGTCTTTTTTAAAAGTAAGTTATCTTTGAGAGGCAGTTTCATTCTTGTTGTCCAGGCTGGAGTGCAGTGGCACAATCTCAGCTCACTGCAACCTCCACCTCCCAGGTTCAAGTGATTCTCCTGCCTCAGCCTCCTGAGCAGCTGGGAAAAAAGGCATGCACCACCACGCCTGACTAATTTTTTTGTGTAATTTTTAGAGAGATGGGGTTTCACCGTGTTGGCCAGGCTGGTCTTGAACTCTTGACCTCAGGTGATCCACCCACCTCAGCCTACCAAAGTCTGGGATTACAGGCATGAGCCACCGCACTGGGCCGTAAGTTATCTTTTTATTATTGAGATTTAAATATGAATCCTTTGCCAGGTTTATGTAGTACAAATATCTTCTGCCAGTCAGTGACTTGACTTTTCAAGTACCCAGGTGACTTTTCTTTTTATTAATATTGTCTTTTAAAAGCAGAAGTTTTGTATCTTGATGAAGCTCAATTTGTCAGTATTTTCTTCATGGTTGGTGCTTTCTGTATCCTGCCTAAGAAGTCTTTGCCTACCTCAAGGTTACCAAGATATCCTTCTATGTTTTAGTCTAGAAGTTGTGTAGTTTTAGCTTTTGCATTTAGGCCTATAATCCATTTAGAGTTAATTTTTGTATATGGCATGAGATAGGAACTAATGTTTGTTGTTTGTTTTTGTTTTGCTTTGTTTCTCACACATATACCCAGTTGTTTCAGTGCCATTTGTTGAAAAGACTCTATTTTCCCAATTGAACTACCTTGGCCTATTTATTTTTTTTAAAAATCAATTGACCATATATATGGGTCTATTTCTGGACTCTATTCTAGTTCATTGATCTGTATTACTATCCTCTGCCAATATTACAGTGTCTTGATTACTATTGTTTATAGTAGTCTTAAAACCAGTTGTGTAAATCGTCCAAATTGTTATTATTTTCCAAAATTATTTTGGCTCTTCTGGTTCATTCATTCATTTGATAGTGATTTAATTTCTTTGAGAACTGTTTTAGAGTTTTCGGTACACAGGGGGTGTGTGTGTGTCATTCTAAACATTAATCATAATATTCTAAAACATTATTCTCTGGTATTGTAAATAGGATTTTTATTTCATTTTCCAATTGTTTATACTGATATATAGACATATAATTTATTAACGTATATTGATTTTGTGTTCTGTGTCCTTTCTAAATTCACTTTTTTTGTTTTAGCAGTTTTTGTACAGACTTCTTGAGATTTTCTATGGTCACGATCATGTTTTACTTCCTCCTTTCCAACATAGGTGCTTTTGTTTCTTTTTTCTTGACTTTTTGTATGGCTAGGATCACAGCAAAATGTTTAACAGAAGTGATGAAAGAAAACTTCCTTTCCCTGCCCTCATCTTAGAGAAAACATTCAGTCTTTCACCAAAAAATATGACACTAGCTAAAGGTTAGCGGACACAGAAGAAGCATTTGACAAAATTCAAAATTCATTTGGAATAAAATGCTAAAGGCATCTATATTGTCTCCCTATTTTTTTTTTTTTTTTTTTTTTTTTGAGAGAGAGAGTCCTGCTCTGTTGCCCGGGCTGGAGTGCAGTGGCGCGATCTCAGCTCACTGCAGCCTCAATCTCCCAACTCAAGCGATTCTCCCACCTCAGCCTCCCAAGTAGCTGGAACTACAGGTGAGCACCACCACAGCCAGTTACTTTTTTGATTTTTTTGTAGAGATGGGGGTTCTCACTATGTTGCCCGGGCTGGTCTCGAACTGCTGAGCTCAAGCAACCCTCCTGCCTCAGCCTCCCAAAGTGCTGGGATTCCAGGTGTGAGGCCCTGTGTCCAGCCTAGATTGCCTTCCTTTAAAGACTGTTGCATTTTGTTTTTGTAGGCAGTTGATTCATTTATGGATTGGCCTATTCTTTTGAGGAAGATCTAGAGTAGCCTTTATTTTTGGTTAGTTTGGTCCTAATCCTGAGGTGTGGTCTTTCTGGTACTCTACTCAAAGCCCAATGAGGTCTTTTCACTCTGGTTGTTCAAACTTAAATATCTCCCAACTCTGTATAAGCTCCAGAAGTTGTTTAGTTCACAGTCCCCTGGCAGCCATTCTTCCCCCAGTGGTGGTTTGATCCATCTTGTGGTGCCTCACTCTGCACATGTGCCACTTGGTATTTAGCCAAAGACTTGAGGGGAACCCTATGACCTGGAATTCTTTTTTTCTTTCTTTTTTTTTTTTTTTCTTCATTTTTTTGAGGCAGAGTCTTGCTCTGCTGCCCTGGTGCAATCTTGGCTCACTGCAACTTCCACCTCCTGGGTTCCAGTGATTCTAGTGCCTCAGCCACCCGAGTAGCTGGGACTACAGGCACCCACCACCATGCAGCTAACTGTTGCATTTTTATTAGAGATGGGGTTTCGCCATGTTGGCCAGGCTGGTCACGAACTCCTGGGCTCAAACCATGCTCCCACCTCAGCCTCCCGAAGTGCTGGGATTACAGGCGTGAGCCACCGCACTTGGCCAACCTGGAATTCTTTCTCTGCGCAGTTTCTTCTTCTAAAGGGTTCTTTCTGCCTTCGTCTCCCCGAACTCCAGCATCTGTGTCTTCAGCCCAGTGAGGCTTCTGCATTTTGTTTAGCTTCTCCGTCTCTGTGTTGGAATTCAGCAAATGGCTCTGTCAGAATGTCTGGGTGGTTGGGAGGCTCACCTTGTTTGTTTCCTTTCTGTCTTGATTACAGCCCTGTGCTACCAATTATGTCTGAAACCAGTTATTTGATATATTTACCCAGCTTTCTAGTTATGTATGGCAGGATGGCCAGCCAGTACTAGTTACTATGCTATGGGTGGAAGCAGAAGAGTCATTAATCTCTTCTCATTTAGAGCAGGGGTCAGGTAACTTTTTCTTTAAGAGCCAGATAGTAAACACGTTAGGTTTTCAGGCAACACTGTTTCTGTTGCAAAAGCTCAGCCATGTCATTAGAGCACAAAAGCAGCCATAGGCAATACCTAAGTTAGTGAGCATCATTATGTTCAAATGAAACTTAATAAAAACAGGCAACAGACCCGCAGTCCATAGTTCACCAGCCCTTGATCTAGAACAATACTCCAGCCCTTTTCCCCCTGTGACATTGACTTTGTCAAGACTCCAGGTCAGTTATCTTACTGAATGCCCGAAATCCTACTTACCAAGATATCACATAACATATTCCTTTATCCCTTGTATTTTCTATAAAAGGTCATTGGGTCAAAGCCTTCATGAGAATCAGGCTAAACATTTTTTCACAGGAATAATGTCTTAGGTGATGTTGAAACTATTGCTTTTGAAAAAGTATCATCAAAGTCAGTGCAACTGAGTTATGATCATTCACGAATTCATTCATTCTCCCATCCGTCATCCATCCACCAAAAACTCATGATGCAGTTACCTCTGCCAGGCGTGGTGCTATGAGTGCTCAACAGGATACAGTGATGTGGTCCAACTTGCCCTCAGTGGGGCTGGGGTGGGATTGGTGGGTGACACCGAAGCACAGTGCTAGAAAAGTCAGCATCTCACTCTTTTTCTGGGCAAGGACCAAAGGGCTTACTTTATCTGGAACACTTGTAACAATGCAAATTCACTAGCCCCTTGGACCCACTGGAATAGAATCTCTTGATGAAACACAGAAATCTGTGTTTTAACTGGTTCCACTGATATGACAGGCCAAAGGACACTGAAGGCCAGTGTGATGAAAGTCAGTTCCTAAGGGGGAAAGCCACCTACCTGGGAGGAGGCTGCATCTTCTTCTGATTTACCATTAGGTGTACCAGAGGTGAACATGCCTCACAGGTCAGCAGTCACCCAGCCTGCTTCCATTATAAGAGAAAAAGCATCCCAGCCTTGGGAACTGTAGTGATTCTTAACTATGTTCACAAATTCTTCATGACAACTCCCTTTAAAAGGTGAAGGCTAATTCCTCTCCCCTTTGGTGTGGGCCAGACTTAGTGATTCACCTCTAACAAATAGAGTCTAGCAGAAGTGATGGTGTGTGACTGCAAGACCGGATCCTGAAAAACCCTGCAGCATCCCCCTTGCTCTCCCTTCAATCTCTTGCTCTGAGGGGCCCCGGGCATCACGCTGCGAAGACATTCCAGCAGCCCTGTGGGAGTCCACATGGAAAGAGCTGAGTCCACAGCCAGCATGAACCGGCCAGCCATATGAGTGACTGTCCTAGTCTGTTCAAGCTGTCCTGACAAAAATATTAGAGACCAGGTGGTTTACAAACAACAGATATTTCTTTCTCATAGTTCTGGAGACTGGGAAGTCCCAGATCAAGGCACCGGCAGATTCACGGTCTGATGAGGGCCAACTTCCCGGTTCATAGATGGCTGTCTTCTTGCCATGTCCTCCTGTGGTGAAAGGGGCAAGGGAGCTCTCTGGGGTCTCTTTTATAAGGACACCAATCTCATTCATGAAGGTTCCACCCTCGTGACCTAATCACCTCTAAGACCCCACCTCCAAATATCATCACATTGTGAATGAGGTTTCATCATATGAATTTAGGGAGGACACGGACATTCAGTCTGTAACAGTGACTATCTTGGAAGTGGGCTCTCCAGCCCCAGTCATGCCTTCAGGGGACTGCAGCCCTGGCTGACATTTTGACCACAACCTCACAGATAGCTACCCAGCTGTACCACTAGAACTGCTGACCCACAGAAACATGCAAGGTAATATATGTGCTTTGCTCTTTGAAGCCCTTCATTTTTGAGCAGTTGGTTATGCAGCAATAGACAATGAATACAGGGACTTTGCACATATTTAGGGCTACTTTTGAGATCACATTGGGGAGCCCCATCTGTCACTCCATTTAGAACAGCCAGCTTCAGAACCACACGATACGGAGTTCTGCATGCTTTCCTGTTTGGCACATGTATCTTCTCAACTGGCTGCTCAGCTCACAGTGAAATTCCCAGGCAAATACCTACACCAGGCCTCCAGAGCCAGGAGTTGGGGCACGCACCCCCTGGGTGAACTGTGTTTGGAGATGACGCCATTACCTCCCCATTCCCAGCTGCTCTTTTGAGACTTCTGTCTGCATGTAAGGCAGCTGGGCAGTCCTGCTTCTGGCTGGGAACAACTTTTCTGGGTGTAGAGCCAGCAGCACATATGGGTATCAAAGCTGCAACCTTTGTTTCGTTAACGTCACAATCTAACAAAACCAGCTGACTGGCCAAGATGTTGAAAAGTAATAAAATGATGGTTTAGTGCCAAAACACTCCAGCTGATGCAATAGGGCCTGTGAAGAAAAGTTAGAATGTAAGAGATCACCAATACTTTTTGTTTAGAGTGAGTTTGGGGGTGAGGGAGCAAAGCACAGTATTGAGATATTTACTTGTTGGTTTGGTTTTGTGTTTTATATCTCTCTGATAGGTAGGTGAAAAGTGACTTTTCTTGCATTAAAAATATTTAGGTTAATTTTCTAAAAAATTAGACTACAATCTAGTAAATAATAGGCAAAGAATATAAATAGTTCACAAAAAAAGAATATTCAAACCACTTTTAACATTTAAAAAGATGCTCAATCTCACTCATACAGAAATATAAATTACGGCTATCCTCAAATCCAATCTCTCACCTATCAGATCAGCAAAAATGCAGAAGTCAAATTTAGATAACACTTCTCCATAGACAAAGCTGCAAAGAAATAGGCATATTTATTTGTTGCTAATAAGTGTAAAATGGCACAGCCCTTATGCAGGAGAATTTGGCAATATCTACCAGAATTACATGTGCATTTACATTTTAAGGTAGCAATGACACTTTCAGGAGTTTGCACTGCAGATACACCTTCACAAATCAAAAGGAACATAAGCACAGGATGACTCATTCTGACATTATTTGTAACATTGAAAGATTAGAAACAATCTAGATGTCCATCATTAGAGGACTGGTTGAAGAAACTATGGTACAGTCACACAATGGGGCACTATCCAGCCATTCCAAAAAAAGTGAGAAGGCTCACTCTATGTGGAGTGATTGCCAGAAGATACAACTAAATGAAAAAAGCAAGGTGCAGGGCCGCATATATTAGTGTGTGTGCGCGTGTGTGTGTGTGTGGTGTGTATTGCAAAAAGAAAGACTGGAAGGTGGAAGAGGGCAGATGAGACGGGGATGGGATCGAGACTTCTCTACATACACTTTTTAATATAGTATATGTTGTATGTATTCAAAAATAAAATTAAATTAAAAAAACAAAATTAGCCTTAATATTGAATATAAACATGAATAAATGACCCTAATGATATATCAAATTGGTAATATGAAAACAAAGAAAAAAATATTTAAATGAGTTTAATATACTATTCTAACTTTACTTACATAGATATGTTTGAAGGATAAAAATCTTCAAAAAGTCTTGTTACTTAACTCAGTAGTTTTATTGTTATTAACAATATTGAATTGTAATTTTGAAACTTTTTTGTATTATACAATAAATCAAGATAAATGTGTAATAAATAGGTAAATGTGATAGTTCATTTCATGCATCAGCTTGACTGTGTTAACAGAAACCAAGATTTTCAGAGTAAGAAAAAGGAAATAAAAATATAAAATCAAAGTGATAGGGTGTGGATCTGTGTCCCCACCCAATCTCATGTCGAATTACAACCCCCAGGGTTGGAGATGGGGCCTGGTGGGAGGTGATTCGATCACTGGGGCAGATCCTTCATGAAAGGTTTAGCACCATCCCCTTGGTGCTGCCTGGTGATAGAGTTCTCATGAGATCTGGTTGTTTACAGGTGTGTAGCACCTCCCCTCTTCCCCCGGCCTACTTCTCGGTCCTGCTCCTGCCATGTAAGACACCTGCTCCCACTTTGCCTTCTGCCATGAGTAAAAGTTCCCTGAGACCTCCCCAGAAGCAGATGCTGCCATGTGTCCTGTACAGCCTGTGGAACCATAAGCCAGTTAAACCCCTTTTCCTTATAAATTAACCAGTCTCGGGTATTTCTTTTATAGCAGTGTGAGAACAGACTAATACACAGAGTTAAGAAAAAAAGTGTTAAGTTAAATTTGAATTGGAAATGTTAATGTCAATTTATGGTTTTAAAAAAAAATCTGTTAGCCCTTGAAAGTGCTGGAAATGACACTTCAGTAGCAATGAGCAAACTTCAACTCCAGATCTTGGTTTCTAAATATATTTTCCACAAAAGGATTCAGGGCTGGAGAAATGGCTTTTCCAGGTCTAGGGCAGGGAAACAAAGTGAGCTTAGGGTAGCTTATTCTCTGGGGGACACATCAAAAATACAGAAGAACCACTGCCAAGGATTAGCCAAATTTGGAATTATTTGAACATAAAAGAAAACATTGATTTAATTGAAATTCATGAGTTTATAGGGATAGGAGACTGAGAGGGAAAAAAAAACAAAAAACAAAAAAACAAGGGAGAGAGAGTCTCATTTGCCATTACTGGAGAGATTTTCACACCAACCCTTGCTCTGTGCTGTGGATTGAATTGTGTACCACTCCCCGCTACCTCCTAAATTCATAGGTTGAAGTCTTAACCCCCAAGGTGATGTAAAAATATTTGGAGATAAGGCCTTTTCGAAGGTAATTAAGATTAAGAGAAGTTATAAAGCCCTAAAGCAAAAAGACGAGTGTCCTTATAAGAAGAGACACAAAGAGTGTGGACCCACAGAGGTAAGGCCATGTGAGGACACAGCAAGAAGGTGGCCATCTGCAAGCCAAGGAAAGAGGCCTCACCAGAAACCAACCCTGCTAGTTCCTTGATCTTGGACTTCCAGTCTCCAGAACTGTGAGAAAATAAATTTCTGTTTAAGCCACCCAGTGTGTGGTATTTTCTTATGCCAGCCCTAGCAGACTAACACTCTGAAAATTGGTATTTAAAGGTAAAGAAGAAATTCTTACCTGGCTTTTTAGGAACACGTGTAGTCCATCCTCGTTGATGCACGAATGCTTGCCCTTCTTTACAGAGGTCTGTGATGACATCATTGAATCGGACAGGCGAGGGCCGTTAGTGGATGCTAGAGCCATTAGGAAAAGGTTTGCTGGGGAATAGATAGGGATTTGCACTGTGCCAAAATATTGCCCCAAGATTCAGCAGCCACCATCTTACAGTTCACACTTTGCACCCCTAAATGTGAGCAACCTCCCGTATAGGGCCTTCTGATATGAGGAAGTCTGAAACATACAGCATTCCCTCTGAAGTATTTTTGTTTGAATGTTTAGCAATAATCTATGTGAGCTTTTAGGTCTAACTTCTAGTTCTAGTTTCCAGGGACACAGGGAACAGAGAGCCATGTTAACCAACCCCTTGAGGAGACTAGAATGCAAGACCAGTGGTAACTGGTTGGTCAGTGAAATGAAAATAAAAATGGACTGAAGTGGTAGTCTGTATTAATGAAATAAAACTGACTTTAAAAAAATGATTGGCGGCCAGGTGCAGTGGCTCACACCTGTAATTCCAGTACTTTGGTCAGGAGTTCGATACCAGCCTGGCCAACATGGCAAAATCCCATTTCTACTAAAAATACAGAAAAATTAGCCAGGTGTGGTAGTGTGCACCTGTGATTCTAGCTACTCAGGAGGCTGAGGCATGAGAATTGCTTGAACCCAGGAGGCAGAGGTTGTGGTGAGCTGAGATCACGCCACAGCACTCCAGCCTAGGTGATGGAGTGAGACTCTGTCTCAAAAGATAAATAAATAAAAATTTTAAAAATTATAAAATGATTGGAATATGGTAGCTGGGGATGGTGGCAGGCACCTGTAATCCCAGCTACTTGGGAGGCTGAGGTGAGAGGATCACTTGAACCCGGAAGGTGGAGGCTGCAGTGAGCCGAGATTGTGCCACTGCACCCCAGCCTAGGTGACAGAGCGAGACTCCAAATCAAAAAAAAAAAAGTTATATGGATTGCATATTAGATAATAATAGTGTATCAATGTTAAATTTCCTGAATTTGATACTTGGATCATGGGTTTTTAAAAGAATATCATTATTTTCAGGAGATAAATCCTGAAGTATTTTAGGATAAAGAATTGTAATGTTGACAGTTTACTCTCAAATGATTCAATATTAAGACAATAATATTGTATTAGTCAGGGTTCTCCTGAGAAACAGAACCAATAGAAGAGAGAGAGAGAGTGTGTGTGTGTGTCACAGAGAGAGAGATTTATTATGGAAATTGACTCATGTGATTATGCAGGCCGAGAAGTCCCCTAATATGGTGTCTGCAAGCTGGAGAACCAGCAAAGCTGGCTGTGTAATTTCAGCCTAAGTCAGGAAACCTGAGAACAGGTGGAGGGAGGGGACCTGTAAGTCCTGGAGTCCAAATCCCAAGCACAGGGAACTCTGGTGTGTAAGGGCAGGTAAAGATGAATGTCTCAGCTGAAGAAGAGAGAGCAGATTCACCCAGCTTCTGCTGTTTTGTTCTTCTGCTTTCTTCCAAAGAAATATCTTTCTTTTTTCTTATTTATTGCTTATTTATTGATTTATTTTTATTGAGAAGTTTTCACTATGTTGCCCGGACTGGTCTCCAACTCTGGGGCTCAAGCAATTCTCCTGCTTCAGCCTTTGGAGTAACTGGGATTCCAGGCGCATGCCACAGAACTAATGTTACCAGCTATCTGGACATCGCTTACCCCAGTCGAACTGACACATACACTTAGCCATCACACATATATGTGTAGGTATAGATACATATTATATATTGTAATATATATTTTATATATACACACATTCAAAATAAATACAATGGAAACAATAAAAACTTTCAGACAAAAATACGAACATTAATTTTAGCATTTTTTCCTCATAGCAAAAAATTGGAAACAACGTAGACACTTAACTGCAGGGAACCGGTGGAAAAAGTACGCCAGTTTGTCAAGGATCTTTTAATCTTTTAATTTTGTTGTTTTGTTTTGTTTTGTTTTTGAGACAGAGTCTTGCGTTTTCTCCCAGGCTGGAGTGCAGTAGCCATAACCTCTGCCTCCCAGGTTCAAGTGAGTCTCGTGCCTCAGCCTCCCGAGTAACTGGGATTGCAGGTGCACACCACCATGTCCAGCTAATTTTTGTATTTTTAGTAGAAATGGGGTTTCACCATGTTGGCCAGGCTGGTCTTGAACTCCCAACCTCAGATGATCTGCCTGCCTCAGCCTCCCAGAGTGCTAGGATTACAGGCATGAGCTACCATGACCAGCTCTTTTAATCTTTTAATATTACAAATAATAATAATTTCTCGGTAGCATGCCATGCTGTTTGATAGCACTTATCTACTTCATGATCTGGCTGGCAGCCAGTCTCCATAAATTCCAGGGTTTGCTTGGGAGGTGTTCCTGGCCAGAGCTGCACCCTACTAGCCTGCCTAGGGCTACACCCCTCCCTCGCTGTACCTGGTCTCAAGACCTAGCCCTATCTAGGCTCCTCACAATGTCTCTGTAGATTCCCCAGCTAAGACTAATTCCAGGGGCATTGGGCAGTGCCATTCTGTGGTTCTTCTTTCACACACACACCCCCCCCACACATCCCTAACCACAGGCCATTCTGTCCATCCCAACTCCCTGCAGAAGGGGCTACATGCTGTGACCACCCTCTGCCTGGCTCTTCCATGCTGCTCCCATCAATTACCGGTACTAAGGGAATTTCCGACAGAAGTAGCAAGGTTGAAGTGATTTTTCTTCCCAGGTTGGGGAACCAAAATTGCCTGCCCAATAGCAAAGAGCATGCTGCTCTGGTGCATGCTATGGCCTTACACTGAACTTGAAGTCTCCCTTTGAAACTTTGATAGACACTTTGCCCTCTCTAATCTCATCCCACTTCCACCTGCAGGGTTCCAGAGGGAAAGGTTTCCAAAGCCAGGAGCCTAGGGAAAGGAGTGGAGGAGACCCTTATAGGAGCTGGACTGAAATTGTAGTGTCTTTCTAGAGCTGAAGGACACCCTAGAAATGGGCGAGGATGGGAGAGGGGCAGTTGCCTACCTACAGCCACATACAGTGGTGCTAAGATCCTTTCCTAGTGCACAGTTGTGAAGGACACAGGCCTTGGCATCAGGCAGACCTCAGCACAGGTTCTGGCTCTGCCAGCGTCTACCTGCAGGACTCGTAATAACATGTTGCCTTTCCCAGAGCAGCAGGGATAAGTCCATGAGACACTGCAGGGAAGTCGCTTAGAGCGGCCTGGCCCCTGTAAGACCTGTGCTTCCATCCTCACCTGCAGGCTCCTGGGGTAAACTCCAGCTTGACAGAAAAGGCTGAGACAGCAGCAGGGTCTATTGCCTGGAGGACCAGTGATATAGGAGTTAAAAAGGAATTATTTAGGCAGATAGTGAAGGTAAGGAAGTCCTTGGTAAGGTTTTCCTTTTGATGAAAAGCAGCCCCCAAAATCATTTTGTTTTCTAACAAAGAACAGCCTGTAAAATCCAGCTGCAGACGTAGACAAGGAAGCTAGAAGCTTGGACAGGCAAAGGCTGACAGTTGTGCCAACAGGAAAATGCTACCTGGGAATAGGCATGTTCAAAATGGCAGCTGTACTTGCCATTCTCTTCTCTTTGCCAGCCATGTGTACAGTAAGGAGCAGACAAGATGGTGCTAGCAGAGTAGAAAGCCCATTTGCATAATAAGATTGGGGGAAAAACCAGCCTTCGCCCACACACCATGTAAATGTCACACCTGATCTAACCAATCTGTGGGCCCTATGTAAATCAGATGCCGCCTCCTCAAGCCGGTCTATAAAGTCTGGCGCAGTCCACCGAGGGCTGGCTTTTCCCTTTCGGACACCTCTATCTTGAAAGAGAGCTATTCTCCTTTCTCCTTCCTTCTGCCTGTTAAGCTTTCTACTCCTTAACCCACTGCATGTGTCCATCTGTTTAATCTTCTTGGCGCGAGATGATGAACCTCAGGTTTTTACCCAAAACAATTATGCTGCTTCACCAGGAGAAAAGAACAGAGTTTCAGAGCCTACATAAAGGAATCTTGGAGGCAGCATAACACCTGTGAATCTGAGGGAAGGCAGGTGCACCACCAGCCACATCTGGAGGGGGATCTAAGACACTAGGCAGACAGAGAAATGGCTGCTTCCTGGGTGGGATCTGGGCCCCCGGGAAGACTTTGAGTTTGAGGAAGAACCTCAGCCCCTGCAGAGGCTACCCTGGCATCTCCCCAAGCCTCTCCATCTGGCTGAGTTCTGACTACTCAGTCCTATCTTCGCAGGAAAAGAGACAGTCCTCCTGCTTCGTGAAAACCCCTCATAAATTAGTTATTTGGAGAACCTCGTACCAGCAGGTGGGATTTACTTGCTATTTCAAAAGCCTTTAAGGAAATGTCCTGGGAGTGGCTTGGCTCAGGACAACCATGGAGGCTCCTCCGCCCCAACCCACCCACTCACCCACCCTGCCCAACTTCCAGCTCTTTGAGACTCTGAGCAGCCTTGGGAGAACACACAGTGTTTAAATGACTGCCCACTGCCCTCATAAGCCTGCTGCCTGCCCGGCCTGTCCCCTTGGGGAGGGAGGGAGGGAAGATGTCACGCTACACTCCTGGCACTGGCCTCACCTCAGCCAGCATCTCCCCGGAGAGGTCGCCGGGCAGGGGCAGACGGCATTTTCAAGCAGTCACATGCCGCACCCAGCGGGGCTCTCCCCCCACCAAGCATTCCTTAGGAAGGAAAAGCTGCATCCCAGTCATCCACTTGGTTCCTCTTGGGGTGCTTGTGCTGGTGGCAGCATGCATGAGACTCCAGGAATCCCAAGTATGCAAGATCCCGGGAGGGCTTATGGCCTGCAGCCGAAGCCAAAGCCAGAAGACCATGCATGGTTCCCCTTCAACAGTCCAGGACATTTCTCCCCTCAGGCCCACAGCCCCCACCGTGTGCTTCTTGACTACCCTCTCTCTGGGAGAAGCTCCTATATCAGAGGCCCATGGAGCAGGGTCTTCTGCACCCAGGGAGCAGCCAGCAGAAGCCAGCCCACCATCCTAACCCAGTAAAGTCACCCACCCCAATTTACCAGGGGTTGGGGGCACTGAGGGCCAGGACCGTTTTCACACTACTCCTCACTTGCAGTCTCCAGTATTGTCCATTTTGACCCAAATATCATCTTCCTCCATCTCTGCCTGTTGTGATAAACATCATCCGGTGCTCCTAGGAGCACAGTCTTGGCCTCTTCCAAGATGAAGCAGCAAAGATAAAAACCACACCTTCCTTAATCAATGAATCCGAGATCCCCCGTCTGGAGATAGAGGGGAACTGCACACTTGTGAGAGGGACAGGCAGGTGATGAGCCCCTGGCTTTGTTTCCCAGGCCCTTGTGGGTGTCTCACCAACAGAGCTTCCTGGGACCCTGGGACAGAGAGACTGTAGGAAGCCCCCATGAGCACTGGGGGCTGGGGGCTGACTGTGAACCCACACCCCTCCCCATGAGAACCCCTAGCACAGGCTGGGACATGTAAACAGGACTCCCCAGAAGGCCGAGCAGTGACAAGAGAGGTCATAATCCCAGATTATCTAGACCACAGGGTGTGACCTCTGCAGTTTATCTTGTCACCATGGGCAGCGTTTCCCAGATTCCCAGATGGTAAACATTATCTCCTGGGGTGGAGGAGGTGGTAGATTTATTGGGCAGGGGAAGTTGACATTTTCAACAATTACTCTAGGTGGTTCTGATCTTCCTGAAGTTTAGGAAACGCTGCAGGAGCTCCCTCCACTTGACAGGCCCACACCTGAGCTCTGCATGTGCTCTCAGGAAAGATCCTGGCTGATTGGCTGAACTGCCGGGTCTCTCTCCCATGACCTAAGGCCAGTTCTGAGGTCTAATTCCTAGTTCCTGTCTCCGGACCCCCTCCTTTCCCAAGACCTACCCTGGAATGATGGCCCCTTCGGGAAAGACCCACCGCCCACATTGCCTCAGTGCTCAACACAGCACCCATATCAGAAAACCAGTGGCCACATTCACACGACTGGGGCAGGTGGCAGGCACCATCACTCTTCCTATCCCCACATGAAACTCTCAGGTAGAGACTGGGGGATATTGCCTGCCCCTCAGCTTTCATCCTCTGGTGGCATGGCTGGGTCATCCCACCTGAATTTGCAGACCTCGTCACTATTTTATCTAGAGTGGGGCCATCAGACCTTCCAAAGCCATAGGAGGAAAATCTGGAGCAAGATTTGCAAGATTCTGTGTGCTGATGATAATGTCTGGTATTCCAAACCAAGTAATGCACATGAAGAGATACTCAATATCATTGGCCCTTAGGGAAATACAATTCAATGAAAAACTTGATATGTCCTACTTCATATCAAGTAGGACAGCTATGCTTTTTTTAAAATAGAAAACAAGTGTTGGTGAGAAAATGGGAAAATTAGACCCCTCACACATTGCTGGTAGAAATGTAAAATGGTGGAAAACAGGGTGGTGGTTCTTCCAAAACTTAAAGTTAACATAGGATCCAGCAATTCCGCTGCTAGGTATATACCCTAAAGAATTGAAAACAGGTACTCCAACAAATACTTGCGCATGCATGTTCATAGCAGCATCATTCATAACAGTCAAAAGGTAGACATAACCCAGATGTCCACCCATGGATGAAGGGATAAACAAAATGTGGTATATTCATACAATGGAGTATTACTTGGCCATAAAAATGAAGTACTGATGTATGTTACAACATGGATAAACCTTGAAAACACACTAAGTGAAAGAGGCCAGACACAAAAGGTCACATATTATATGATTCCACTTATATGAAATATCCAGAATAGGTAAACCCATACAGACAGAAAACAGACTGGTGTTTTCCAGGAGCTGGGGCACAGAGGAGGAGAAGGAGGGGCTGCTTAATGTATGTGGGGTTTTATTTTAGGGTGATGAAAATGACTTGGAATTAGATAGAGGTGGTGGTTTGTATAACACTGTGAATGTATTAAAGGCCACTGAATTGTTCACTTTAAAATGGTTAATTGTAGGCTGGGCACAAGGACTCACCCACTGAATACGGCAAAGGACTGATGGAAATGAAATAGACTTCCATAACCTACAATCCCAACACTTTTGGAGGCCAAGGCGGGAGGACTGCTTGAACCTGGGGAGTTGGAGACCAGCCTCGGTAATATAGTAAAATCCCATCTCTATGAAAAATTTTAAAAATTAGCTGGGTGTGGTGGCACTCGCCTATAATCCCAGCTACTCAGGAGGCTGAAGTAGGAAGATGGCTTGAGCCTGGAGTTAAGAGGCTGCAGTGAGCTGTGATTGCACCACTGTATTCCAGCCTGGGCAACAAAGTGAGACCCAGTCTCAAAATACACACACACACACATACATACATACATACACTGTTCATTGTATTATACAAATTTTACCTCAATAAAAAAAGCTAACAAACCGAAGAAAAACAAGTCACAGTCCACCGAGGGGGGCTTTCAGAAGCTGTCATCCTCTGCCAGCACCGTGATAGGAAAAGAACGCATCTTGCTGGGGGTAACTGATTTGGCCTAGCTCTGCTGCATGTGATTTCGGCCCTGCAATAAACATCCTCACACTTTCAGAATTTTCAAAGCCGGGAGGTTTGCAGACTTCAGCTTCAGTCTCAGGTTTGCTGAACACTGCGATGGAACCAGAGGAGATTCCATAACCAGAAGATCAAACTTATTCCTGAGCCTGGCAAATCCCTTGCTTAAGTTTATTAGCACAGCATATAAATGTAAAATACCCAGTTACAAAACCCAACGCTGAGCCATTTAAAAGGTTCTTGATTAATATGAGGACTCATGAATGCTTAAAAGTAATTCTACCTGGAAGTTTGAGCTCGAGCATTTTAAACAACAGCAGAAGGAAGTTTTGTTCTAATTTTTAAATGTGAATAATTAACCTCTCAGGAGGAAAAATAGCAGAATTTTAAGAGCAGTTCAAGCCAATAAATGTCCAATTTAAAAACAGATTAGTACTGCTGGTACCAACTGCCACCCTGACTGAGCTCAGTGGCGGTTCACATGAAATCAGTCATTACTTCAGTCAAACTGTTGGAGCATGCATGCCCCTTTGCTCTGCTTTCAGGCACTTAAATACAGGAATAAACCAATTTAGGGTGAGATTATGGCTTGTGTAAAAGGCATTAAAAAATTCACATTTTTGCTACACTAAGTTTTGTTACCAAAAAAGCTGTTACTACAGATTTCATATTCTAAAAATCAGTTTCTTCCAGTTAGAAATACTATTAGTCAGCCGGGCGCAGTGGCTTATGCCTGTAATCTCAGCACTTTGGGAGGCTGAGGCAGGTGGATCACGAGGTCAGGAGATCGAGACCATCCTGGCTAACATGGTGAAACCCTGTCTCTACTA
>NW_012099654.1:5585420-5610039 GCF_000951045.1 Mandrillus leucophaeus
AGAAAGAGAGAAAGCAAGCAAGCAAGGAAGGAAGGAAGGAAGGCAGGCAGGCTATTAGTCATTATTTCTTAAGGTTTAGATCTGGCATTAAATATATATTAACACACCCAACTTATACAATAGGCTTTGGCTAGCAGTATCCTTATAAGAATAAAAAAGCAATGGTTCAGACAGTTTTGTTCTAGTATGTCATCATACAGAAAGGCAAATCCTTCCTAAGCCTCTTGAGGAGAATCTAGTTGCCAAATGTCCCAAGAAATTTCCTGTCAAGAAATTTCACTATAAAAAGACTCCAGGATATCAACATGCTTGTGACTGCCCCAGCATAAAGCCTCCCTAATCATCTTCTTTCAAAAGGAAAGAAAAGGGAGTAAGAAGAGGAGAAAAGAGGAGGGGAGAGAAAGAGAAAAGGGAAGAAGAGAAGAAATAACAAAGAAATGAAGGGAGTAATCTTGTTTCTCTGTTTCAGAAGTAGCTAACCCTGGAGAGAGAACAGACCAAGCTAAACATTAACCACTGCTGCTGGTAGCCTCTGACAGCACAGGGTAGTGAGCCAGTCTTTCAGAAACCAGCTAGCTGGGTTCAAAACCAAGCCCATCACGTAGAAGCTATGTGACCTTGAAGAAGTTAATTAGACTCTCTGAACCTTTGTTTCTTTATCCACCAATAAAAATAATCTCACCTCCCTCCCAGGGTTATAGGTCCAAGTGTATAATGTACAAATGAATAAATTAAGACAGTCTCACTCCTGTTATCATTCCCTTTTCATTGAAAAGACATTGAGTGCAAATGAATAGATGCTATCCAAAGAGGGCACGTTCAGTTCCTGGACCCTGGGCACTTTGCCCCTTTCCATGGTCTGAAGCACTAATGGCTGGAATCTAACCTGGAAGGCTGGTTACCCCTGTTGATGCTGTAGCAGGAAAGTCAGAATCTAGCCAATGCTATTGTATTTTTTATTAAAAAAACAAATTAAATAAAATAGTGATCCATTACATATAAAACTGAGCTGCAGTCCATAGTTTACAGTGACGAAGGCTCAGAAGATAGAGGCAAGAATGTAGCTGCAGCATTTTCTTTTTCTTCATATCTAGGAGGCAATTCAGATGGAAGATGAGGAGTATGTGAGACCTCAGAAGATGAATTCGTCCTGGAAATGGTATATATAGATTCACAGTCTCTCTCAGAGGCTACACCCTCTGAAGCTGGGGTCCTGCTAAAGAGAAGGAGAGAGAACATGAAGGGGAGGGAATGAAAACAGTGACACCCCTTTAGTACTAGGTTCTTTTCAAACGTTTCGTTACATGCACTTAGGAGTATTTGCAAGAAACTGAGGAGTAATTTCTCCCACACTCTGCTTTTCATAGATTTGTTTTGATTTCTTACCTCTTCCTTTTCCTAGAGCTGAGTGTAACATTAAGACAGTCTCAGTCCTGCTGTCATTCCCCTTGTCATTGAAAAGACATTTAATACAAATTTGCAGATACCATCCAAGGAGAACATAGGCAGACACACACACACACACACACACACACACACACACACACACATTGTTCTCTGCTATTCTGTCTTCTGGGACAGCTAACATAAGGCAGACAAACTTATGCATATGGAAAATTAAAACATTAAGCCACAAACCTGAAGGACGGCAGGAAGGCATACTGGCTAATGGAGTGGGCTCTAACAAAAGTCGACCTGCACTGGAACCTACTCTGCTGCTTCCCAGTTACGTGATCTTGGGCAAGTGAATTAACATTGCTAAACCTCAGTTTCCTTATCTGTGAAATGAAGATGATAACGTTCCTTTCTCCTAGAGTGGATATGAGAATTACATAAACTAATGCAAGAAAAGCCAGACCCTGGGACACAGAAATCATAGTAGCAGCAGCAGTAGTTTAAGTTACTAGACATTGATTTTAGGGTTTGGGGAAGTTTATCATTAGAAGAAGAAAAAAAAAAAAAAAAAAAAACATTCACAATGAGAATTCTACAGAGGTCCAGCCCTAGCTTGCCTTTCCTCCATGCAGGGCCGCTCCCACATGCACCTCCCTGGATCCCCCCAACCACGACCCCATATGAAGCTCTAAAGCCAATTCTGTCCTTGTCAGCCACCTCTTTCCCTCTCCCATCAGATAACCTGTCCCCCTACTTCTGTGGAAAAAGAATCTCTACACAACTTCACTCTCTCCAGGCCCCAGAGGAAAAGCACCCTGGCCGCTGCTCCAGGGCCCACTGTCTGCTCCGTCAGGGCAGGGTGGAGAGGGAGTTCCTCAAACACGAATGACAAGGTAAGGTGGTGCTGTCCCCAGCAGTGAGCACCAGTCTCTCTGTCCCTGCTGCTCACTGCGTGCAAAAATGCACATATCTCATTGTCTTACCTGCTTCAGCCAGTGACAACTTGAAGCAATTCTTCCTTCCTGCACCCTAGTTTCCCATTCTAAAAGGTACCACCAGAGCCTTCTCCAGCCCTGTTCGCTGAGCACACCATTTCTGGGATCTGCACAATCCACTCCTGGGGGTTTCCCACTAGTCCCTGACTCTCCGCCCTCCTGGTTCTCCAACAACCTCTGCAGCTCCATCTCCACCACCTCCTCTCTCTCCCAAAACCCAGCTCCTCCCAATTTGCCTCCAAGGCCCTCATCTCACTGTGCCTCCACCATCAGCCGCCCACCACCAAAACCAAGCTTATCACCCATGTCCTCTCAGTTGGGGACCTCTGAGCTTCCCTGTCACTCACCCTGGAACTCATCATCTCCGCCTCCTCCTCAGTGTCATTCTCCATCTGGATCCCCTACCCCAGGCTCCTGGCACCTCTGGCCCGTCCCACTAGAGCCCGCCTCGCAGCCTTCTGTGTAGGGTGAGTGTTGACCTGATGTTCTCTGTGGCCCAGGGAAGGAGCGAATATTGAAGGAGAGGTCCAGCTGTGTTGGGTCAGGGCTTAGGCTGATTTTAGCCAGTCACCCAAGCACAGCCATCAGAGTACTAAAGCCCTTCTGTAACTGTTGGGAATCCCCTGGAACCCTCACACCTCTCCATGATCGAAAGCAGTGAAGCCTAGCATAGCAGGGGCCTCCTGGTCCAGTGCTGGCGCTCAATCTGATTAGTGGGTCGTCAAACACTCTTTTTTTTTTTTTTTTTTTCTGAGACAGAGTCTCACTCTGTTGCCCAGGCTGGAATGCAGTGGCGCAATCTCGGCTCGGGGCACAAGAATAGGGTCTGGAAGCAGGGAACCTACGGCTGTTTCACGCTGACTTCCTAGAACTAAATTGAAAGGAAAACCCTAACTTTCCACTCGTAAGTAACGAAAGGACGAAAGACTACTCCCTTTGCAAACACCCACCTTTTGGCAGATGGGAAATTGAAAGTTTGCATAAGAGTGCAACTTTGTAACCTCACTTCAGCCTCTGATTGGCTGCTTTCTTCAACCAATCAGACTGATTGTGGGCCACTACTTCATTTACATGAGGTGAACACCAAGTTGCCAATGGGAAACCTCTAGGGGGGATTTGGATCCAAGAAGATTCTGGAACTGGGCCCTTGAGCAGCTGTTCAGGCTTGCGCCCAACCCTGTGGAGTGTACTTCCATTTTCAATAGATTTTTGCTTTTGTTGCTTCATTCTTTCCTTGCTTTGTTTGTGCATTTCGTCCAGCTCTTTGTTCAAAACACCAATAACCTGGACACCCTCCAGCGGTAACAGGCTCACTGCAACCTCTGCCTCTTGGCGTTCAACCGATCCTCATGCCTCAGCCTCCTGAGTAGCTAAGATTACAGATGCCCGCCACGATCCCCAGCTCATTCTTCTATTTTTAGTAGAGTCGGGGTTTTGCCATGTTGGCCAGGCTGGTCTCAAACTCCCAAGCTCAAGTGATCCACTCACCTCGGCCTCCCAAAGTGCTGGGATTACAGGTGTAAACCACCACACCCGGCAAGGGTTGTTAAACATTCTAAGTATCACCCCTGTTAGGAGCACATAAAGATGCCTGGAGTAGGCTTCATATTCACCCAGCATGATCACTTTATCATTTTTAACTTATGTGCTGCCCAAAGTTTCCTGAAAGGTACTGTTAATATCAAGACACAAATTCTGACATAACATCAGCAAAAAAAAATCCTCAAATGCCTCCTGGTGAACCACAGCCTTAATACTAGTGTGGCCTGAATTCAGGCCTCTCTCAAAGTTCAAATTGAAATTCTTACCCATAGTTGAAAATACTGTAATATGAAGGGGGGCTTTCATTCGGAAGCAGACTGTTAGTCCCAGGACTCTCAGTGACCGCAGAAGCTGAAGATTCAGGAAAGTAAGGTGGTGGAGGTGGTGGAAATATTATTACCGAGTCACCTAAGGAAACACAATATTTAGTTGAAGACAGGTGGGTAATAAATGGAAGCAAATTAGCAAAAGCAAAATTAAGTAGGCCCATCTATATAAAAGGTCAATACACCTGCTGCTGACTCCAGAATTTAACAGTGAGCCCATTAAACGTATAAAGATAGAAAAGTAGACTAGGTTACCAGGGGCCGGGAGGGGTTGGGGAGTGGGGAAGGGAGTGGGAATTGCTGTTTGGCGAGTACAGAGTTTCTGTTTGGGATAATGGAAGAGTTCCGGAAATTGATGATGATGATGGCTGAACAACATTGTGACTGTATTCAACGCCACTAAACCATTTAAAAATGTGAAGTGGCTCACACCCATAATCCCAGCACTTTGGGAAGCTGAGGAGGAAGGATCGCTTGAGCCCAGGAGTTGGAGACCAGCCTGGTCAACGCAGCAATATCTCATTTCAAAAAAATTAAAAGAAAAAAATTAGACAGATGTGGGAGTAAACGCCTGTAGTCCCAGCTACTGGGAAGGCTGAGCTAGGAGGACTGCTTGAGCCCAGGAGTTCTAGGCTGCAGTGAACTATGTTTGTACCACTGCACTCCAGCCTGGGTGACAGACCAAGACCATGTCTTTTAAAAAAGGAAAAAAAAAGCCAGGCATGGTGGCCCACACCTGTAATCCCAGCACTCTGGGAGGCGGAGGCGTGGTGGCAGGCGCCTGTAATCCCAGCTACTCGGGAGGCTGAGGCAGGAGAGGCTTGAACCCGGGAGGCAGAGGTTGTGGAGAGCCAGGATCACATCACTGCACTCCAGCCTGGGCAACAGAGTGAGATTCTGTCTCAAAACAAAAAACAAAACAAAACAAAAAGCAGTTTAAATTGTTTATGCGCTCTATATATATATATATATTTTTTTTTTACTACAAATTTTTTAAAAGTAGGCCTACATTTCAAAATCCAGAGTGCTGACCATTATGGTATGAAAGTGGGCCTATATTTCGTAGCAAGTCTAAGCCCAAGCCTCTCTGTGAATTGTTTGCTAATGAGCTCCCTTCCCTCCTCTGGGGTGTTTACTGCTGATAAAGCTTTTCTCTTTTCCAGCCTACAACTTAATTCACAAGTTAGCTGTTAGCTAAAGTGCCTTGTTGCTCAAATGTAGTTTCAGCCCCTGAGCAAATGACAATAAGCCATACTACAGTCCCTAACTGTTATTTACCGAAATGTCACCCAACTATACAGATGAAGGTCGAACCCAAACAAGTTTGGTTTTTGCATTTCTGTGGCTACTGTTCACTCCAGAATACATCCTCATGTTTTGAGGAGAAACTAGGGACCAGATGCAAGCTCTAATTTGTATTCCGATTCCAATATAAAATGCACCACACCACTGGCCCAGAACAGTGTGCAGCTGTGGCAGCACCACTGCTGGGGGCCTGGCGAAAGCCTCTAAGAAGCTGGCAATAGCAATAGCAGTTCAGAAAAAAGGAAGAAGATGTGGCTTTACTTCCCTGTAGGCAGGAGAGTGGTTCGCACTCCTAGCACGTCTGACACTTGCTTAGGGTGGCATAGGATTCTTTAAAATGATGGGGGTTCCAACCTGAACAAGCTAGGCGACCTCCTTGACCTCAGCCGCCACAGCTGCAGGCTGGGTGGTACCTGCATCACAGGACAGGTAGAAGGACTAGATGGGCCGATTTGCATCTGGCAGTGAACACAGTGAGGAGTACAGAGCCAACTCTCTCAGCTCAACACCAGCCAAGGGCACTGATTTGCATGATGAAGAAACACCACAGAGGCAATTGGCCACTGGCTCCACTCTCTACCCTTCATGAGCCACAGCAGCCTCAATCATTTCCCAGAGGGAATTTAGCCCTTCAGAAAATGCATTAATTCTATCTCCCCTTCCTTCTGCAAGGAGAAGGCAATGAGAGTTTAAAATACGTTTTGCTAATCTAAAGGTCAGAAAGCATAATAGTTGTCCTGGGATTCTCATTTACTTTTTTAGAAGGTCTTGGTAGGTTAAGAGGAATCGGGGTTGTGTTCACTTCCATTACACACTGTAGAATAAAGAACCTGTGAAGTAAGCCTTGAGGGCAGGCCAGTCACCTCTCAAAAACACACAAGGAAATGCTCCAGTAACCTGTTACCTCCAAGGCTCTCCAGCCCTTTGTCCCAGCAGCTCGGCCTGCCCACACCCTGCAACCTGCTCTCCCTGGAAAGAGGCCGCTCCTCTGCGAGTTCCCTTTCATGCATCTTTCAGAACTTGACGTCCTCTGTGAGCGGACAACAGACACACCCCTCCAGGGAGCGCTGTCTCATACACCTGCTGTGTATCCAGGATAGCACTGAGTGTCCCCACAACAAGGAGAGAGAGAGCATGCTTCTCGGATTCAACACATGTAAACCCTATCCCACAATATCAAAGCAGAGGAGTTAGGATGCAAGATTTTCATACGTTTGATGGGGGTTTAAAGGGTTAAGTTGAAAAGATTTTAAACCATGAGGTGCCAACTTCAGGACAAGGACACCAGGAGCAGCACCGCGGCTCTGTTCCCTGCCTCCACTCTGATTCTAGCCACCAGGTGGAAGGCTGGACCCAAAAACTCCCCTTGAACTGTTCCCAACTAAATGGAAGCATAGCAGTGTTGGATGAACATACTTATTTGTACCCCATGGTGTTCCTCAAAAGCACTGAGAACATCTGTCAAATTAAAGGGAGCCCCTTTTTCATGTAATAACTTCCAAGAATGGAATCACACCCACGTGCCCTGGGCAGGGTGCCATGCAAAGGCTATTCTGTGGGTGTGCCCACACACTTGGGTTGGAACCTTGCTCTACCACTTGCTAGGGTGTGACCTTAGGCAAGTCACTTGATACCTACATGCCTCATTTTCTTCCTGTGTAACATGGAGGTACTAACAGTATCTGCCTCCTCAGGTTGCTGTAGGTGTGAATGAATTTCACACAGGGGGACCTTTCAGAGCACATGATAAAGCACTTAAATGGGTGTTTGGCACAAAAACAGACCCTATATAAGTGTTAGCTATTGTGAATATATAACTAACATTTGTGTTGTCACCATAAATATATTAATGCATAAATATATTAATCAGTAAGCTGGGAGCACCCACCCTGGCTCTACACAAGGAATGGCTGCAGATCCATCTGCCCCTCCTCTCCAAGGCTGGTGCCATGCAAGTCCAGCAACCCAGTTCCTCCCCTCCAGGCTGCGGTCAGTGAATTCCACTGCTTCCAGTAGACAGCCCCAAACAGGACACGCATCTCACTCGTCACACTCCCTCTCTGTCCCCTCCATGCTTTCTGTTCTGCAGACCTCTTTTCCTAGCCTTTTAAATGTCATTGATTTCACAACTTCACTCTTTCAAAAGTAGGAGACTGAAAAAAAGTGATCTGCCAGTGAGCAGCGATGGGGTTTTTCCTTGGTTGTGTGAAGCTGAGGCCAGTGCTACCGCCATCATTCTGAGGGGGCAGGCTCCGGGAAATGGCACTCTATCTCTTCTGTAGAACCTGGGGACCCAAAAGGAACTTGTAGGCATTCCATGGGAGAAAGAAGTGACAGGTGCTGTCATAGTCCATCTTGGTTCATCCTGCTGCTTCCAAGCTTTGCCTCAGCCCTGCAGCCACGGATGATGTCACAATAAAGGAACAACACAGAGACAGTGCAGAGGCCCCTCAAAACACCTGAAGACTGCTGGACTCGGACAGATCCAGAATCCTAGAATGTTAGTGCTGCAGGAATCTTAGAGAGGTACTGCTCGTTTTACAAAGATATAAACCAACGCAGGAGAGGTTAAGGACTTACAAGGACAGCCAGCTAGTGACAGCCTGGGAGGAGAACCCAAGTGTCCCACAATTAAAATGCTATGTGGTTTTGGTGTGAGAATAACAGGGGTAACACGGTCACTTAGTGAGTCCCTAAGGTGGTAGAAGGCTCCAAGGCTGTCCTCACGGTTCTTCTCACTTTCCTCTTAATTTGCTCTGTGACCTCGGTCAAGGTCAATTTAATATCCCAATGCTTTGCAAAGTAGGAAAGAGTTGCTGGGGGAAAACGATGTATGCAAGGTTCCTACAGGGCTTCCCACAGCAGCAGCATTGTGTATGTACACATGGTGGGGGTGTGCGCGTGTATGCACACACATGTGTGAGAGATGGAAGAAGTGAGAGAATCCAGACGAGAACCAAGAGCAGCTGGTGAAATCCTGCTGCAAAGCCACTGTGATAGAAGCAAGAACGCAAATGACAGCAACCCACCTACAGTGACCTGGACAGCCTCCATACTCTGGATCTGTCCCTCTTCTCTCTCAGAGGCATCCTGGCCAGCATTCAGCGTGTTTCTTTTCTTAATGTGGGCAATCACGAAGAAACACAATCCCACAAGCACAATCAAGGGCCCCATGATCTGCAGAGAAAGGAACCCACACATCCGGGGCTTTGAGTCGCCAGTGTCTGTCTCGTTTAGCGGTTCCCGTGCCCAGCCGGAGCCACATCCAGGGACCCAAATGCCCAGGACGCTGATGAGCATGCCGCTTGTCAAGAAGAGAAATCCAAAGATAAGGCACTGGGCAAACTGGCGGCTCTCTCCACAGATGAAGGCTCGGTCGGGGTCCATCTGCCGACCTCTCTGCAGCTCTGCACGGAACTGAAGTTGCGCCCGGGAGCGGGCCAGGATCACAGCCCCAAGCCCAAGTACGGCACATGCAGGCCCCACCACCTTGAGCACCATGGGGCAGTCTGGGAGGGGCTTATATTGGCATGCCTGGAACCCAAAGATGGAGAGCAGGACTCCCACACACAACAAGACAGCGCCAAAGACAAAGAAGCAGAAGATGAGCTTGCTGACGTGTCTGTCCTGCTGGTCCCCATCTGGCTCAGCAGCAGCTGCAGGAGACATGTCCAGGAGAGCCCCTTCCTGGAGGCAGTGTGGGATGTGTTTTCTTCCCTCTAAGATTTCAGCAGCTCTGCAAACACAACCAAACACCAAATTAACTTGGGCACAGGTGTTCCGGAACCACCCTGGTTTTTTGCTGGCCATTTCTGAAATCACATCAGCATGAGGCCTTGGGGGTAGAACTTTATGCAACTGATAAGCTGTAGAACAATGACTTGGTTTATGAGTCAGAAAAACTAGTATTCAGAAACTCCTAAATATGTAATTTTATGAGATATTCAAAACAGAGGAAATTCAATTACTACACATCTAAGGGTATCTTTTTTAAAAAATGAAAGAACAAAAGTAACTGGGTGTGGTGTTTCGTTTTCTGAGTCTTACAAACTCATTTCCCTGGGGAAAAAAAACACTGGTGAATGAGGGAAGAACCACAGGGATTCTTTCTGATTGCAAATGCCCCACTTTTCATCACAGCTGCTCTCAGCACTTTCAAGTCAGTTAGTTCAGTAACTAACTTTCCATTTCCTGTTTTAGACTACCGCAGCTTTCCATTTCATGTTTTATTCTAAGGCTACATCTACAAAAGACCCAATTTCAGCAGTTTCAATAGAATAAGAAGGCTATTCAGGAACACAGTGGGTTTGGTGGACTTTTAAGTTGATTCTATCAAAATGTGGTTCTTGAGGCCAGGCAAGTGGCTTGCACCTGTAATCCCAGCACTTTGGGAGGCAGAGGCAGGCAGATTGCTTGAGCTCAGGAGTTCGAGACCAGCCTAGGTGACACAGCAAAACCCCATCTCTGCTAAAAATGCAAAATTTAGTCAGGCATGGTGCCTGTGGTCCCAGCTACCTGGGAGGCTGAGGTGGGAGGATAGATTGAGCCCGGGAGCTGGCGGTTTCAGTGAGCCAAGATCACGCCACTACACTCCAGCCTGGGCAACAGAGCAAGACCCTGCCAAAAAAAAAAAGTGGTTCTTGGGTTCTCAATAAGCACAGACTGGTGACCCAGTTGCTTGGGTCTGGGATGACCCTGGAAAGTGTGGCACAGCAGGTCAAGGGGAGCTCCATTTTCAGGGCGGACAGGTACCCAAAGGCAGGTGTGGCCTCTCACTCACCCTCCTCCATGGGTGTCACCTACTTCCACAAAGAGGTTGAGACTCATTTAAAAAACAAGCAGCCAATAAAATTGCTAGTTATAAAGCACAAAATGGGTGGAGGGGGGGAACTTGACTATGAAATAATAGCATAGGTGGAATCAAGTGGGAAAGCACCTTCCACAAAATCACCCAAGCCCTATACTTCAAGGGTATAATATACTAAATATACCAAGTAGTTGTTAAAGAGTTGTCTAGCTTACACACAGCTGACTTAATTATCTCGTTATCTTATTTTACTCCAATGAATGGGATATTTTACCAGGACCCCGTAAGTCAGGTCCGGAATTTGCAAAGACAATCCAAAATCGTGAAGACTATTTTCACCTGCCCAAGGAAAGAAAACTTTTAAAATATTTTGTGCTGCTCACACCCATGGTCACATGAAGGAACTCAAGACTGAGGCCCTAAGCCCAAGATGATCTTGACAAACCAAAATCGCATTGGAGGAAGGTCAGTTTAGGTAAAGAAAGCAAGCAGGTAATCTTACACTGGGAACAACTTTTCCAGGAAAAAGTATGATAGAATCAGAAGGAAGTTGGGAAAAAAAGGAAATAGAGGAGGGAAAAAAGCTTTAATTTCAAACTTGGGAAAACTTGATATACAGATGCAGTTAAGCTGAGACAAAGAAAGCATTGCACTAATTAATTTTTTTAATCTTCCCATTTTTTATGAAGTCAGTAACATCCTGCAGTGAATAAGAATTTCATATTGAGTACACAGTAGTCCTCACTTATCCTACAGGGAGTACATTCCAAAACTCCCAGTGGAATGAAACGATGGAGAGTCCTGAAATCTACATATACTGGGTTTTTTTGTTTGTTTGTTTGTTTTTAATTTTTTCCTGAATCATGCAATCTCTTCCGCGGTTTCAGAGACAAGGAAGAGAAGAGTGATTCTCGGCTGCAAAGTCCTATCAGGAATTCATTTATTCCCAGTATAGTCAACTTTGGAGCAAGTCACAAGGCTTCAACTGTCTTAAGGCAAATTCCCAAACACCAGTAAACAGAAGCCCGAAACTGAATCTGTAGTTTCTTGTCCGTGGACTAGTGGACTGAGCACCTGGCTGAGGTGCTCTGATCCAAAATAGTGTGGCAGTAGTCTCAGTCTCTCTCCTTCCCCGACAGATGCACTCACAAACGGATACAAAGACACCCACACTCACTCGCAATGAAACCTATTCCAAACACCACCCTACACTTAACCTCCCCAAAGTCAAACTCCCCTCCCCAACACTCCTACTAGTTTTCCAAAAGACATTTGCAAAATTCACAGCACCTCTCCACGTCCAAAGCTCTGGTGAGTTTGGGGAACGAAACCAGGGGCAAATGCCTTCTGCGCGAAATACGTTTGCGGCTTTTAGGGAGCCCGAGAGCAACCAACAAGCCCGAGAGGCTCGCAGGGGCGCAGGTTGGGCTCGGATACCCAGCGCCTCCGCGCTGCCGCCGCTCCCGGTGCCCAGCCTGGCCGCACAGCTCAGCGCCCGACCCGCCACCTCCGGCGCAGGCGCGCGGGCCGGGGCCTCTTACCTGAGGCTGGGTCCGGCGTCCCCGCTGACCGCGCTGCTGTGGGCACTGGCTGGGCGCGGCGTCCGCCTCCGCGTGCGGCCTCGACTGCGCCGGTCGCCCAGCACCCTACCCCCGGTGCGTCCTGGTGCGGAGGGCGGGCCCTGCCGTATTTAGAGAAGGAGGCGGTGCCGCGCGGGCGCGGCGGCCGGGGAAGGGCAGGGCAGGAGCGACCGGTGGGAGCTGGCCGCCACCGGGGTCCAGGGGCGCGCCCGCGAGGGCATGGAGAGCCAGGGGCGGCTTCGGAACCCAGGGCTGGCGGGTTTGGCCGCCTCTGCGCCCGTGGCTGTGCGCGCGAGGAGTCTGGGAGAAATGGGCACCTTCCACGGCTGCCTGGCCCGCACGCCTGACGGGGGCCGGCGAGTTGAGATGCTCCCCCTGGCTGGAGGAACTGCGCGCCCCGCCCGCAGAGGCCCGCTCTCTCTCGAGGCCTGAGGCCCAGTTCCGGAGGGGCGCGAGAGAGCGGCTGCTTGGGGGTCGCGGAAGAAGTGCCTGCCCCCCCTCTCCACCGCCTCCCTCGTGGTCGCGGCTCAGGCAGAACAGGGTACCGTGCCCCGGCCGCCGTGGCCTTGGCCACCGCGAGGTCCGGGGCGACTACACCCAGCAGCCCTGTGGCCCTCCTGCTACTCCGGAGACCTGGAGTGGGGTTACAGGGGGAAGCGCCTCGCTGCGAGCTCCTCATCGAACAGGATGTGGAGCCACCAGGTCACTGAGACGACGTGCGTTCTACAGAATGTGAGACAAGGGCACTCCACACCCAGCCATTCAGGCCTGAGGTCCTGGCTCGGATATTGAGGCCGAGACGCGGCAAGCCCCGCGCCGGACTAGCTCTGCCCTTTCCGCACCCACACGTCTGCACATAGCCCTGCTTTGCCATAGAACCCCCTTCCTGGTTCTCTACCACTAATGATCTGCCGGAATTAAACTGGTCACTTTCCCTGCCCTTGAACCGGGAGTTTCGGGATGAGTTTGCCAATCGCTGTGCTATTTGTAACCAGCCCCGTGACACGTGATACGGATCCAACTGTGCTAGTTTCCACACCAGGGGTCAGGACACTGTAGAAGGTGAGTCAAGGGTTCTCTGTCCAAGCGCAGAGGTGCCCTAAGCCGTGAGGACTTCCCAGCCCTGCCTTCTCTTCTCAGTTTCCTGTCTGCCTTGCCTGAAACCCTGTCTAGAGTTAAGGCCAATGGATGAAACTTTTCAATGTGCAAACAAGCACTTTACCTACCTGATACAACAAGTGGTTCCTGGTCATGCGCAATGAGGGTAAAGTGTGAAGCAGGCTTAGCTAATCATAGAGGTGAGAAGAGACTTAAAGAACGGGTCAGAGAGAGGTAAAGAGGGGAGGGGGGTTATCTGGGCTTTAGGGTTCACCAGGGAGGCAGAACGGACAAGTTGTGGCCATTGGAATTTGGTGGGGCACTTGCCTGGGTGGCCAAAGGTGGACTTTTTCTTAGTCAGGGTGCCCGACCTCTGAATCCCCGCCATAACTAACAGCCATGAACAATGCCAACACTCACAACCCCTTGCTCTGTCGTTCTTTGCTGCGTCTCTCAGTTCAGAAAAGGTTGGAGGCTGCAAGGGGACAGGAGACTGAGAAAAACAATCATTTGTCACTTGAGGAAACTGAGGCCCAGGCCGACAGAGGTAAAGTAGCCTCTGCAGCTGGATGACGTGCAGAGAAGGCCTGAGCCAGATGCGCTGACCATTCAGTGTTTCTCCCGCAGCACACCTGTCACTCAGAGGACACACAATGCTGTGAACCCAGAAAACGCCCTTTTATTACATGGCCTTGTGATGCCAAACACGTTTAGATTATTACAACAATACAGGCACTGTGTCCCAAGGACATTACAGTAATCTATATTTGGGGTGGAGATATCCTTCCTGGTCCAAGTGTCAAGGTATACCACCTTCTGGAAGGGCACCAAAGCATGCCAGCGAATGGGCAGATACCCAAGACTGAATTGTACAACAGCAGGTACTGGCTTTCTAAGAACTCAGGCCCTCATTATAGGATTTGTCCCCTCTGACACAGGCCTGTGAACAACTTTTCATTGTGCAAAAGGGTTTCGTTGTCCTTTCCCTACTCATTCTTCCCTTCCCCCTTATTTGAAACTCAATCTCTGGCCATGTCATGTGCAGGCCTGCAAGGGGCCTGTTGATACAGCTGCCCCTCTGGTGACACATGACTGCAGGCTCACCACCCATGACAGATTTGAATATCCTGGCACCAAGGACAATCAGATTAGCCTGCACTTGGTATATCTGCTGTTCTCACTGTTTGTGTCTATGGGAGCCTGTTTGACTAAACTCCTTGGAAACTGATCATCGATCAAGTATGAAAGACACACCCATCAGCCTTTAAGGTACTTATCTTCGTAGCCCACCTAGCCTTAGGAGAGAAGCTGGGTGACCTGGTCACTATCTAGTGGTCTTCCCTAGCCTGTGTGGTAGTGAAAAGGATAAAAACCAGACCGAATCCTTAGAAAAACAGCATCAAAACAAGATTAAAAACCTCAAATTCAGTCAGTGACTGTAGAAGCATAAAGTAGAGGCATGTGTTCATGTATTTAGCCAGCACCGATTTACCAAGAGGCAGTACAACATGGAACTTGTATTTTATTGAGGAGAAAGGCAATAAAATATGTAAGTTATACAGAGAACTAGAAAGTGATTAAGTGCCAGGGAGAACAATAAATCACAGATGGGGACTGGGGAGCACAGCATTTTAAATAGGGGAGTTAAGGAAGGCATCTCTGAGAAGGTGAGATTGCAGCAAAAACTTGAAGGGAATGAGGAAGCAAGTGTATCAGTGATCTATTATTGCATAACAACTTACCCCAAAACTGAAGTTTGAAACAGCAAAAATGTATTCTCAGGGTTTCGGAGGGTCAGAAACTGCATGTGGCTTAACTGGGTACTTCTGGCTGAGCCTCTCAGAGGCTGCAGTCAAGCAGTTGGCCAGGGCTGTGGTCATCTGAAGGCTGGACTGGGGCTGGAGGGTCTGCTGCCAAGGTGGCACATTCACAGGGATGTTGGCAGGAGGCCTCAGTTTCTCACCATGTGGATTTCTGCACCCAGCCTCCCCGCGCTTGAGTGATCCAAGAGAGAGCAAACGAAGGGGAAGCTGTCGTGCCTTTTCTGATGAGGCTCTGCACTTCCACACCATTACTTCTCTTTATTCTGGTCCTTAGAATTGAGTCACAAAGTCAAAGGGAATGGGATTAGGTGCCACCTCTTGTAGGGAAGAGTAAGAAAGAATTTGTAAGCATAGTTTGTGATTTTTTTGTGGGAAGTAGGGAAGAATGCTTCAGGCAGAAGTAACCACAGGTGCAAAGGCCCTGAGAGGGGAACACACATATTAGCATATTCAAAGAAGAGCAAGAGGCCAGAGTGGCTGTAGCTGGTGAGCAAGGGGGAGAGTAGGAGAGGAGGTCAGAGAAGAAAGGCATGTGCAGGGCCAAGGGCATCAGGTTGTGCAGGGCCTTTGAGTAGGCGGGAAGCCTTTGAATGGTTTTTGAGCTGATGTGATGAACTTTGACAATGATGTGATCTGATTTCTTTTAACAAAGAAATTGGTGGCTGTTGCGGTGAGAATAGCCCAAGGAGGAGCCAGGATGGATGGGAAGAGGCCAGTTAGGAGGCTGTGGTAACAACTCAGGAGTGATGTCTGTGGCTTGTGTTTGAAGGTGATGAAAGGGATGAGACTCTGGATATATCTTAAAGACAGAATCAATGATATTTTCCATGGACCACATGTGGGTTTTGATTCCAAGGTTTTGGGCCTGAGCAAGTGGAAGAATGGTTCTGGCACGAGCAAGATGGGGAATCCTAGGAGTGGAACAAGTCTGAGGTGGGGAACTTCAGAGTCCATTTGGGGAGATGTTAATTTTGTCCATTAGACATCCGAGTAGAGAAGCTGAGTAGGCAATTGATTATGGAGGCTTGGGGTTCAGGAATCCGGAAGGAATACTTTCCTATGGTCTGTGAGTGACATTACAAAGTTGAGGAGGCTGGGCTCCCTCTCTGGAAGAGTAACAGTTATTCCTATGGAGGGCTCTGAACACACAAAGCAAGAGACAGGCTGGTGCCAACCACTGTGCAGTTTTCAGATATTTCTGGAGTGCAGAGGGCAGCTAGTGTGGCTGGGAGGGATGAGTTTCTCCCAGCGCAGGGGGCTTCTGCTACTCTGTTCCCAAAACACTGCCCTAAGGAACGCGTATCTTTCACTTCAACAAGACAGGCCACGTATTTCTTCCCAGGGCCCTGCCAACCCTGAGAAGAAACTCAGGGCAAGCGGTGTGGATTGACCTGCAGAATTCAGTGTCACCATTTTTCAGAATTCGCAAGATGGCAGAAAGACAATCAGCTAATCAAGTCTGCCAACTTCTAGGTCTCTTTTCTCAGTTGGTCTCTCTCTAATTCTGCCCCAAATTAATCTTAGCACCCAGAAGCACACATTTCCCTGCTTCCAATTTCTGATGTTTTCTGACCCCCAGCTGGGCTTGATTTATAGGAATTTATTCTCGAGTGCTCAGTCTTGGGTCTATGTTTCAATACATATTTCCAGGACTCCCAGTGACTCCTCTGATCCAACCTGGGCCCCATCCAGCTCTATAACCCTGAAAAGGGTGTACCATAATCCCTGGGATATTTTCCTTCTCCCTAACTCCCAGGTCGGACTTAGACCCAAGGGCCTGAGAGACATATCAGGAGTGCGAGTAGAGGTTGACTAATTTGGAAAGCTTGAATTGAAGGTTTAGACTGGCTCCCTTAGCTGATCCTGAGTGCAAGGGCTACTCTTTTGCAGAGTCATTTTATGGCCTGAGCTGGTGCTGTTGATTTTGCACGGTTAATAACAGCTCAGCCTGAGTGCTGCTAGCCTTAGCCAAGGGTGTAGAATGCAAGCAGTTGTTTCAGAGAAAGTAAGAATTTGCTCGGAGCACACTTGGCTTTTCTGAGGAGGCCTCTGCACTGCCAAGGGAGAACAACCCCCCTCAACAGTGGCCACAGCATCTGGTCTGTGGCTAAAGGAGACCAGCATGTTGATATTAAGAGTTCTATGGAAAAGTACTGACTCTTCACTCATTCACTGCTGACTGGATCCCAAAGAAGGCACTATTTCTTCCCAGCATGTAGAAAGGGGATGAGTCAAACTTAGTTTAGATACTGGCTTTGTCATTTACCAGCTGTGTGACCTGGGACAAGTAAACATCTTTTCTGTATCTTAGTGTTCTCATCTGTAATGTGAGAATAATCAGACCTACCTCGAAGGATGTCTTGCTTGAAGAGTAAATAACTGGCACATGGAGAACGATCAATAAATGGATTTCTCCTTAACTACTACTCATCTAACTACACTCATCTCATCTTCCACCTGTGGCTCAGGAAGCTTGAGCTGATGAATCCATGGAGACTGTAAAGAGATAGCAAGGGAGGTCGATCAGGGTGCTCACTGAGAGCAAAATGTGGCTCTGTTGACTTCTGATGCCCAGTTGGCAATGGTTGGAGTTCCCAGCCTGCCAGCTCAGCTGTTTCTCACTATAGCCCATCTCCCAGTTATTTCTAGAAGTTCTTAAAGGTGTGCATCACATGATCTCAAAAACCAGCCTGTCCAACTTATGTTATCTGCCCTGTTGGTCTACCTTTGTCTTGCCAAGGTCTGCAGCCTCCAAAGCTTCTGAAATGGGGCTTGCTGCTGCTGATATCTTTAGACGGGCATGTGGTATCCTGCCAAGGGTGATTCCTTAGCCAGTCAGTGGCCCAGGGCTCAGGATTCTACCTGCCTCACATCTCCTGGATCCATCTGCATGTCTTGGCCCAATCTCCATGTCCTTGGTTCTGGCCCCTCTACTACCTGGTTGCCACTGATGATTCCAAGAAGGATTCAGATCAGATCACAGTGCTCCAAAAAATATAGCAAAGTGAAACAAATGTGCAAATACATGATAAAAACAAAAGAAGAAACAGGAAGAAAAGACTTACTGTATATCCTACCTCCTTCAAACAGCTTGCTGTGATGTGCATGGTGGTGTGGGAACCTTCTGGTGTCATGCATGCAGGTAACTTACCTATTTTTGGATCAGGCATGGAAACTTGTCTGAGACACTTGGAGATGACTCCCAAAATGGTCTGACCCAGAAATCCAGAAAGGGGCCCTCTGACTGTCCCGGGGTGCTGTACATAGGGAACATGCCACTTGGGGGTCCAGGGGGAAGGGGTCTTCCTGGGTGTGGCCTGTGGAAGTGTCCTGAATGAAAAACACCAAAATGCCAGGTACTATGACAACAGCAAGGGGAATGAGGAGCCAGGGCCCATCCTCACTGGGGAAATGGCGTTTAACTGGAACTGCAAAGAATGAATGGGTGCTGTGGCAGAGCACACAGATACCCTCTGGAGAGGAGACCTGGCCCCGGTCATCTCCTCACAGTCACACACTTGAACACTTGACTTCTCCCACAAAAACTTCTGGCCTAAAAAATCAATCAATACTTATCTAAACACCTGAGAGCCGGGAGTCTTTGATAAATTAAAAGGCAGTTTGGCAGTAAGCCACCTCCTGACTGCCCCAGATTTTCATAAAAGGCCCTTTGTGGAAACCACAGAATGCAGGTGAAGCTAGGACTTGAGGTGGTGCTGATTCAGAAAAGAGAAAGAGAAAACTGCTTTTTAGGGTTTTTTTCTATTTAACTTACCTCACTTTGGGAACCCAGCACTTTGGGAGGCTGAGGCGGGTGGATCATGAGGTCAGGAGATTGAGACCATCCTGGCTAACGGTGAAACCCCGTCTCTACTAAAAAATACAAAAAACTAGCCAGGCGAGGTGGCGGGCGCCTATAGTCCCAGCTACTCGGGGAGGCTGAGGCAGGAGAATGGCGTGAACCCGGGAGGCGGAGCTTGCAGTGAGCTGAGATCTGGCCACTGCACTCCAGCCTGGGAGACAGAGCGAGACTCCGTCTCACAAAAAAAAAATAATAATAAAAACAAAAAAAATTGAATGAGTACAGAAAACAAGACTTGCTGTAATTTTTGCTTGGATGTGATTCCAGGGGAAATATTTTATCTTAAATGAAAATATAATAGCTAACCCTTACATAAAGCTTACTATGTGTTTTTGGGGGGTTACAAATGTATTCACTCCTTTGTGTTTCATAAGAACCCTGTGAAGTGAGTACTGCCGCTACCCCACTGGACAGGTGCACACGGAGGCTGGGCACCTGCTCCCTCAACTTGCCAGCCAGGGGCATTGCCGGATGGGAAGCGCCAGGTCTTGTGGACACCAATATTTGAATTTCATAGAATTTTCACATGTCACATAACATTCATTCTTTGCAGTTCCAGTTAAATGCCATTTCCCCAGTGAGGATAGGTCCTGGCTCCTCACTCCCCCTTGTTATTTTCATAGTACCTAGCATTTTGGTGTTTTTCATTCAGGACACTTACGACAGCCATAGCTGCTTACTATACCTTTCAGACCACTTCTTTCCCACCCTTTGCTGCTTAAACTATCTGTCACCCTCTTCCCTTCCTGTCACTCTCATCAATGGCTCCGTCTCTACCACTTCAAATCCTACCTTAATCCTACATGCTTCCAACCTCTACGTGGATGAGTGCTAGAGTTTGGATGTTTTTATCCCCTCAAATCTCATGTTGAAATTTGATCCCCAGTGTTGGAGGTGGGGCCTAATGGCAAGTGTTTGGGTCATTAGGGTGGATCCCTCATGATTAGATTAATGCTCCCCCTCGGAAGGCATTAATAGTTCTAGCTCTGTTTGTTTCCAAGAAAGCTGGTTGTTAAAAAAAAACTTGGCACTTCCCTCCTCCCTCTTTGCCTTCTGTCTCACCATGTGTGATCTGTACATACCAGGTTTCCTTTGCCTTCTGCCTTGATTGGAAACAGCCTGAAGCCCTCACCAGAAGCCAGAAGCAGATGCTGGTGCCATGCTTCTTGTACAGTCTGCAGAACTGTGAGCCAAATAAACCTCTTTTCTTTATAAATTACCCAGCCTCAGGTATTCCTTTATAGCAACACAAACACACTAAGACAATACTAATTCAGAATTCAGGCCTTCTCATCTCCAGATCCTTCCTCTTCCAACCACCTCAGCCAATACCTCCTACCATCTACCCTAGACCAGGGACTACCTGAAACAGCTCCTTCTGCAAAAACAGGAATTGGAGCATCTCTTTCCATCTTGCTTTTCCAACCATTCCTGCTATGACTGTCCTTCACTGTAACTAGACCCTTCACTTGTTTCAATTAACTATTTTTTCTTTACTTCTTTCTTGTGTAGTTTAGATCCTATGCTCTGTCAATTCAGTAGCAGTCTCTCTGATAGACTAAATTTCAAAGCCTGTGTCTTTGCATCATGCCATCTGGTAATGTTTCCATTACCTACTTTTCTGAGCCTGTCCTCAGTAGCTAAGTGCTACTGGTGAATGACCCAACTCTGAAATTGACTGCTATCTGTAAAATCAATGGTCACTAAACTGAAGTGGGCCCTCAACAATGCCTGGCTACCCAACCCCATTTTGTTCCTAGGCTCACTTTCTGCATAACTGTTTTCAGCAGGTAGTCCCAAAGTCCAGTGAGTCTTTTTCCCTGCTCAGGTGACAGACACCCTTGATGGTTCTGATCCTTGCCTGGCCAGCATGGTTCTTCAGGGAAGACAACAAGCAAGGGTAAAGCAAGGGTATGCAAGGGTAAAGCAAGGGTAAATCCTTGGCCAAGCATGCTCCACCTATAATGCCCCTGGCTTGGAGTCCCAGTATTATAGTTCTTTAGTTTTCTCTTCAGTGCTTGATAACTGAAGCATACTTGCTTCCAGCCCAGGTCAGGGAGCTCCAAGTCTTAGCTTCCTGTTGTGCCAAAGCTGATTCTCCCTTCATGGTGACTTTTCCCTGATATTGGACCCAGGTCAGTGTTCTAAGCTCACCTCACTTCTGATGAGTTCTTCCTTTCAGGGCCCTAGATATTTCTTGCTAGAGGCCTAAATCAGAATTACCTCCATCCATCAGCATGGCTTAAAATAAGAATTGGTGAACTTATTCTGTAATGGGCTAGACAGTAAATATTTTAGGCTCTATAGGCCATTTGAGTTATTTGGTCTCTGTTACAACTACTCACCTCTACCATCACAACTGGAAAGCAGCCATAAACATAGACAACATAAACAAATGAGCATGGCTATGATTCAATAAAACTTTACTTATGGACACCAATATTTGAATTTCATAGAATTTTCACATGTCACATAATATTCTTCTTTTAATTTTTTTCAGCCATTGAAAGTATAAAGTCTCCTATTCCAGTAGGTGTAGTTAGAAATAAACAAAATAAAGTCATTCTTAGTTCACTGGTCTTACCAAACAGGAGGCAGCTGGATTTGGCCCTTGGGCTATAGCTTGCTCACTTCTGCAATACTAATTTATTGAACTTAAAAAAAAATAGGAGGAAAATCTGGCAAGATGGTGGAGTAGAAAGTACCAGGAATCTATCTCCCCACTTAGATAATGATTTGCTGGCAGAATCTGTTTGATATAACTGTTTTACAACTCTGAAATCTATTGTAGACTTAAAAACTTCCAGTGGAAGGTTGGGCAGTAAATTACAGTTACTGTCAATCAGTTTTAGCTCTTAGCAGAGTAGTATCACCCATCCTTCACCTCCAGCCCATACACATTGTGGGAGTCTCAAAAGGAGAATAGAGAAAAGCTAGAACTGTTGTAATGATAGTTAGTACCTTCACTTTTTGTATTCTGCATAGTTTAAGAGATTAATATATTTAAAAATATTTGTTTAAAAGCTAGTATTATTGTAACTTTGGTTTGTAAATCCACATTTTATTTACTACATAATTTAAGAGATCAATGCAGTTAAAAGATTTATTAGTTTATGCTTTTGTCACACAACGTGTGAATATGCAGTCTGTGACAACAACTGAAAGGGGTGGAGATAAAGCCATAAAGGAGCAGAGTCTTTGTGTGTTATTGAGGTTAAGCTTTTCTAAATTCAAATTAGTGTTATAACTTTAGGATCTTACATGTAATCCCCTTTACATTTAACCACAAATAAATAGGTATAGAATATACACAAAAGAAAATGAGAAAAGATTTAAACCACACTATTTTTTTTAAAAAATCAATTAAACACAAAAAAGTGCAGGAAATGAGGGACAAAAAAAGCTGTGTCATATAGAAAACAAATGGCAAAATGACAGAAGTATGTCCCTTCTTATTAGTAATAATTTTAAATGTAAATGGATGAAACTCTCCAATGGAAAGACAGAGATTGGCAGTAAAGATTTTTTTCTAAAAAACAACAACAACAATAACAGCAACAAAACCCATGATCCAACTATATGCTGTCTACAAGAGACTTACTTTAGCTCCAAAGACACTTATAGAATAAAAGTAAAACAATGGAAAAATATATTCATGCAAATAATAAACAAAAGATAACACAGGTGACTATCCTAATATCAGACAAAATAGATTTTAAATTGTAAAAATGGTAACAAGAGACAAGAAGGGCAATATAAGTAAAAGTTTCAACACATTAAGAAACTAGAAAAACTATAAATATTTATAACCTAATGACAGATCATCAAAATATATTCAGCAAAAACTGACAGAATCAAAGGGAGAAATAGAAAGTTGTACAATAACAGTTGTAAACATCAATATCCCACTCTCAATAATAGATAGAACAACCAGACAAGTAAGATACACAAGAAAATAGAGGACTTAACCAACATAATAAACCAATTAGATCTAACAGACATAAACAGAACACTCTACCCAACAATGACAGCATACACATTCTTCTCAAGTGCACATGGGGCATGGTCCAGGGTAGATCATGTGGTAGGCCACAAATTAAGTCTCAATATATTTTAAAAAATAGATGTCTGCATGTTGGAAGTCCAAGGCAGGAGGATCACTTTAGCCCAGGAGTTTGAGACCAGGCTGGGCAACATGGCAAGACTTTATTTCTACAAAAAAAAAAAAAAAAAAGTTACCCAGGCATGGTGGTGCATGCCTGTGGTCCCAGCTATTTTGGAGGCTGTAGTGGGAGGATCACTTGCACCCAAAAGGTTGAGGCTGCAGTGAGCTGTGATCACACTACTGCACTCCAGCCAGGGCAGCAGAGACCTTGTCTCCAAAAAAAAAAAAAGATAGATATCATACAAAGTATCTTCTCTAACTACAAGACAAAATTAGAAATCAATAGCAGAAGTAAAACTAGAAAACTCACAAAATTGTGGTTAAGTTTGTCTAAATTCAAATTAGAATGTTATAACTTTAGGATGCTAAACAACCAATGTTTCAAAGAAGAAATCACAAAGAAAATTAGAAAATACTTACAGATAAATGAAAATAAAAACAGAGCATACCAAAACTTATGGGACTCAGCAAATGCACTAATCACTGGGAAATGTATAGCTATAAATGTTTACATTTTTAAAAAACCTAAACAAAGCTAGCAGAGAGAAGGAAATAATAAAGATCAGAGCAAAAATAAACAAAATAGACAATATAAAAAAAAGAAAAGATTAATGAAACAAAAGTTGGTTATCTGAAAAGATCAACAAAATTTACAAACATTTAAGGAGAGGGACTAAGAAAAAAAGAAGATTCAAATTATTAAAATCACAAATGAAAGTGAGGATATTACTACCAATTCTACATAAATAAAAAGGATTTTGAGAGAGTACTACAAACAATTGTACATCAAAAATTGGATAGCCTAAATGAAATTGACAAGTTCCTAGAACACAAGACTTATAGCAAGGCAAAATCACAAAGAAATAGAAAATTTGAATGCACCTATAAATAGTAAGGAGATCGAATCAGTCAAATATGTCTCATCAAAAAAAGCCCTGGACCTGATGGCTTCACTCATGAATTTTACCAAACGCTTAAAAAAGAACAATACTAATCGTTTCAAACTTTTCCAAGAATTGAAGTGGCAGGAACACTTCCTAACTCATTCCATGAAACTAACGTTACACTGATACTGAAGCCAGATAAAGACACTACAAGAAAAGAAAACTATCAGACCAGAAGGACAGAGTAATAAAATAAAATAAGAAAACTATTGACCAATATTTCTTATGATATTGGTGCAAAAATCCTCAACAAATTATTAGCAAACCAAATTCAGCAGTATATTAAAAGGATCATATACCATGATGAAGTGGAATTTATTTCTGGAATGCAAGAATGGTTAAACATATGAAAATTGACCAATGTAATGCACCACATTAACAGAGTGAAGGAGAAAAAACACATGGTTATCTCAATTGATGCAGAAAAAGCATTGGACAGAAATTCAACACTGTTTTATGATTAAAAACACTCAATAATCCAGGAATGGAAGGAAACTATACCAATAGTGAAAGCCACGTGGGAAAACCCACAACAAACATTATATTCAATGGTGAAAAACTAAACACTTTTCCTCTAAGATCAGGAATGAGACAAGGATACCTACTTTTACCACTTCTGTTTAACATAGCCCTGGAAATACTAAGCCAGGGCATTTAGGCAAGAAAAATAATAATAATAAAAATACAGCTGGAAACCATCATTCTTAGCAAACTATCACAAGAACAGAAAACCAAACACCGCATGTTCTCACTCATAGGTGGGAACTGAACAATGAG
>NW_012099654.1:5610471-5611333 GCF_000951045.1 Mandrillus leucophaeus
GGAGGATCACTTTAGCCCAGGAGTTTGAGACCAGGCTGGGCAACATGGCAAGACTTTATTTCTACAAAAAAAAAAAAAAAAAAGTTACCCAGGCATGGTGGTGCATGCCTGTGGTCCCAGCTATTTTGGAGGCTGTAGTGGGAGGATCACTTGCACCCAAAAGGTTGAGGCTGCAGTGAGCTGTGATCACACTACTGCACTCCAGCCAGGGCAGCAGAGACCTTGTCTCCAAAAAAAAAAAAAGATAGATATCATACAAAGTATCTTCTCTAACTACAAGACAAAATTAGAAATCAATAGCAGAAGTAAAACTAGAAAACTCACAAAATTGTGGTTAAGTTTGTCTAAATTCAAATTAGAATGTTATAACTTTAGGATGCTAAACAACCAATGTTTCAAAGAAGAAATCACAAAGAAAATTAGAAAATACTTACAGATAAATGAAAATAAAAACAGAGCATACCAAAACTTATGGGACTCAGCAAATGCACTAATCACTGGGAAATGTATAGCTATAAATGTTTACATTTTTAAAAAACCTAAACAAAGCTAGCAGAGAGAAGGAAATAATAAAGATCAGAGCAAAAATAAACAAAATAGACAATATAAAAAAAAGAAAAGATTAATGAAACAAAAGTTGGTTATCTGAAAAGATCAACAAAATTTACAAACATTTAAGGAGAGGGACTAAGAAAAAAAGAAGATTCAAATTATTAAAATCACAAATGAAAGTGAGAATATTACTACCAATTCTACATCAAAAAAAAGGATAGCCTAAATGAAATTGACAAGTTCCTAGAACACAAGACTTATAGCAAGGCAAAATCACAAAGAAATAGAAAATTTGAATGCACCTATAAAT
>NW_012099654.1:5612342-5621075 GCF_000951045.1 Mandrillus leucophaeus
GAGTTGATGGATGCTGACGAGTTGATGGGTGCAGCACAGCAACATGGCACAAGTATACATATGTAACAAACCTGCACATTATGCACATGTACCCTAGAACTTACAGTATAATAATAATAAAAAAAAAAGAAAAAAAAATACATCCAAATTGGAAAGAAAGAAGTAGAATTTTCAATGTTTGGAGATAAGATGGTGTTATATGCTGAAAATCCTAAATATTACACACACACACACAAATTGTTAGAATAAAATGAATTCAGCAAAGTAGTAGGATACAAAGTGAATACAATGCAAAAATTATTTGCATTTCTATACACTAACAATGAATAATTTGAAAAGGGAAATATGAAAATAATTCCATTTATAATAGCACCTAAAAGAAGAAAATAATTAGAAATTAATTTAGACAAAGAGAGGAAAGTCTTGTACAATAAAAACTATACAATATTGCTGAAAGAAATTAAAGAAACTATAAAACAGAAACACATCCCATGTTCATGGGTTGGAAGGCTTAATATTGTTAAGATGTCAATACTACCCAAAGTGACCTACAGATCTGACACAACTCCTCTCAAAATCCCAATGATATTTTAGGGAGAAACAGAATAACTGATGCTAAAATTCATTTGGGATCTCAAGAGACCCTGAATAGCCAAAAGTCTTAAAAAAGAAGACCAAAGTTGAAGGACTTACATTTCCTGATTTCAAAACTTACTACAAAGCTGCAATAATCAAAACAGTGTAGTACTGGCATGAAAACATACATATAGACCAATTGAATAAAATTAACATCCCAGAAATAAACTCTCACATGTATGGCCAAATGATTTTTGACAAGGGTGTCATGACCATTCAATGGGGAAAGAACATTCTTTTCAACAAATGGTTTGGGAAGACTGAATATCCACATACAAAATAATGAAGTTGGAACTTACCTAACACATACAGAAAAATAACTCAAAATTAATCAAAGACTTAAATGTAAGACCTAAGACTAGAAGGAAAACATAAGGCAAAAGCTTCATGACATTGGATTTGGCAATGATTTTTTTTTTTTTTTTTCTTTAGACAGAGTCTCGCTCTGTTACCCAGGTTGGAGTGCAGTGGCTCAATCTCTGCTCATTGCAACCTCTGCTTCCTGGGTTCCAACAATTCTCCTGCCTCAGCCTCCAGAGTAGCTGGGATTACAGGCATGCACCACCACACCTGGCTAATTTTTGTATTTTAAGTAGATACAAGGTTTCACCAGGTTGGTCAGGCTGGTCTTTAACTCCTGACCTCAAGTGATCTGCCGCCTCGGCCTCCCAAAGTGCTGGGACTACAGGCATGAGCCACCACCCGCAACTGGCAATGATTTTTTGGACATGACATCAAAGGCACAGGCAAAAAAGAAAAACATAGAGAAACTGGATTTCATGAAAGTTTGAAATTTTTATGCATCAAAGACACTATCAACAGAGTAAAAAGGCAACCCACAGAATGGGAGAAAATCTTTGCAAACCATATATCTAATAAGGAATTAATATCCAGCATATATAGAGAACTCACCTAAAACTCAAAAACAAAAAAAACAAACAACCTGATTCAAAAAATGGGCAATGCAGTTATACCTCAGTGTTGTAGCAGTACTGTGATACCTGGCACAGTGCTTTGATCTTATGATGCCCTCTGTACTGACCTGAAGGAGACCTAAGAGACCTTTCCCTTTTTGAGTTTGAATCATAGCCTCGATGTGGTCTCTTGTTTTATGTCCTTATTCCTAATGTGAAAGTGCTTAACTGCTTCTTGGTTGTATTGGTACTTACATAAATTGTTACATTATTTTTTCTTATGTAATACCTTTTTGTTTGTTTATGTGGTTCAAATATATTCTTTCCTTACACTCTTAAAAAAAACGGGCAATGGAATTTTATAGACATTTATCCAAAGAGGATATACATATATCTCCACTAAGCACATGAAAATATATTCAATATCACTGATCATTAGGAAAATGCAAATCAAACTACAATGGAATGCCACCTCATGACTGCTATAAAAAAAAAAACCACACACATATACACACACACAGAAAATAAGTGTTAGAGAGGATGTGGAGAAATTGGAACCCTTGTGCACTGTTGGTGGGAATGTAAACTGGTATGAAAACAGTTTATGGTGGTATGGTGTTTCCTCAAAAAATTAAAAATAAAATTACCATATGATCCAGCAATTCTACTTCTGGGTATATACCCAAAAGAACTGAAGGCGAGGTCTCAAAGAGCTCTTTGTACATCAAAGTTCATGGCAGCATTATTCACAATAAACAAAAGATGGAAGCAAATCAAGGTGCCCATTTACAGATGAATGGATAAGCAAAATGTGGTATAGACACACAATGGAATATTATTCAGCCTTGAAAAGGCAAAAATTCTGACACATGCTACAAAGATGAATCTGAAAGACACTATGCTAAGTAAAATAAGCCAGTCACAAAAAGACAAATACTTTCTGATTCCAATTACATGAGGGGTACTTAGAGTAGTCAAACTCACAGAGACAGAAAGTAGAATGGTGGTTATCATGGGCTTGAGGGGGAGGAGAATGGAGGCTTATTAATTGGTATAAAGTTTCATTTTATTTTCCTTTTTTTTTTGAGACAGTCTCACTCTGTCACCCATGCTGGAGTGCAGTGGCGTGATCTGGCTCATTGTGGCCTCAGTCTCCCCAGCTTCAAGTGATTTTCCCACCTCAGTCACCCACGTAGCTGGGACTACAGGCAGGCACCATCACGCCTGGCTAATTTTTTTTTTTTTTTTTTTTTTTGTAGAGATGGGGTTTCACTATGTTGCCTAGGCTGGTTTGGAACTCCTAGACTCAAGCGATGTCTCCTTGGCCTCCCAAAATGCTGGGATTACAGATGTGAACCTGACCTAAAGTTTCAGTTTTCATCTTTTCAAGATGAAAATAATTATGAAGATGGGTAGTGGTGACAGTTGCACAATATTATGAATGTGTTCAATACCACTGAACTGTACACTTAAAAATAGGTAAGATGGTAAATTGTATTGATGTGTGAAGGAAACCAGAATGTGTTACCCCAACATATTCCTCTTTGACATACATATTTTTTAATTAAAGGCAATTAAGAAGTAGCAAACAAAAGAAAAGATCTCTCTATCCATCTGCTTTTCTGCCTAAAGATAGGATATGAAGTCCACTTTACTGGAGACAGCACTTATCAGCCCAGAAATAGCACCAGAAGAACCTACAAAAAAGCCTTATTCTGTTAGTGTATTCCCACACATTTATCTTGCTATAGTTTCTTGCCTTTGAAAATCTAAAACTGCTTCCCTATGTCCTGTCACTTCTATAAAATGTATTGTTTTTGTTGTTGAAGATATGATGTTCACAGTTTTAAGCTACCACTTTGAGTTACCTTTCACTGAGATTTCTTCCACATGGTGTACACTGTACACATTAGTTAATACACTTGCTGGCCAGGTGCAGTGGCTCACACATGTAATTCCAGCATTTTGGGAGGTTGGGGTGGGTTGATTGAATGAGCTCAGTAGTTTGAGATCAGCCTGAGCAATAGAGCAAAACTCTATCTCTACAAAAAATACAGTATTAGCCTGGTGTGGTGGTGCATGCTTGTAGTCCCAGCTACTCGGGAGGCTGAGGTGGGAGGATTGCTTGAGCCTAGGAGGCAGAGGTTGCAGTGAGCCGTGATCTTGCCACTGCACTTCAGTCTGGGCACTAGAGCAAGATCCTGTCTCAAAAGTAATTAATTAGTTAATTAATTTATTAACTTGCTGTTTTTCTCTTGCTAATCTATCTTGTGTTACAGGAGTCTGTTTCAACTACAAATTTACGAGAGTTGAGGAGAATATTTGAGAAGATTATATTTTAACTCCTTATTTTTTGCCACAATTAAAAGAAAAACTGGAAAAAAAAGCAGGAAGAAAGGAGTATGGTTGTTGACCCTGCCCTGCCCTCCTCTCCCAGGATGTGCCCAATTATCCTGGACGAGAAGGATGCTGAGAAGGCTCTAAGCAGGTTGCTCACTGGATGGCTCTGAGTTCGGGCCATCATATCCTAGGTGCCTTCCCTAGTTCATGGTCTTTCTGGAGCCACAATAAGTCCTTCTGATGTATAGCTTAAATTCTTTCCCTCTGGTCTAATCCTCCCCGCCTCACCCAGCCTCCATCTTTAGTCTGCAGCACAAATTCCTCCCCCAAACTTTTTGCCAGATTCAAGAGGGAGCTAAATAAACCACCAGTCTTCAAACTGGGGTATGGGAATTCTAGGGAGACAGAGGACCTCCTCAGAGCAGCAGACCCAGGTAGTTTCAAAGGAACCAATTTTTATATCCTCCTCTAAGAACTCTTTCCGAAATATATCTGCCCTCAGGCACTACCTGGCATCAAACTCCTTCTCCTATTGATTCTATTTAGTTCACTTCAGTGGAAGTAAAGGCCTCAGAGCCTCAAACAAAGGAGCAATTCTGAGTACTGTGTTGGAGTCAGTCGTTACTCAAAGGCCAGAGCAACCAATCCTTTTCAGAGTCAAGTGGTTTCGAATTATAGTCAGTTTCTCAGGGTCGATTATAGACCCCATATACAATGGTGGTCCCATAAGATTATAATGGAGCTAGAAAATTCCAATTGCTTAGTGACTTCATAGCCATCATAATATGTAGCACAATGCATTACTCACATGTTTGTGGTGATGCTGGTGTAAACAAACCTACTGTGCTGCTAGTTATGTAAAAGTATAGCACATATAATTATGTATGGCATATAATACTTCATGATGATAATAAATGACTATGTTACTGGTTTGTGTTGTCAACCAAAGAATGATGAGGTTAACATATTTGGAAAGGCCAGCTTTATTGCTCTTAAAAGGTTGCAGCATGCAGGTGGCCATTCTGACAAGCTGGGAAGTGTAGCCTCTGGCCAGAAGCCAGAAACCTGCACTTTGAAAGGAGAGGCAAAAGGAACAGGAATTTATGCTGAGTGGGGTGGCTGAATATATATATTTAACAGGCTATAGGAGGAGTCATGAATATTTATGAAAAGAGAAATGTGCACATGCACAGTTGAGCTTCATGGGTGGCAGGTGTAAAAAAATGGTGGCATTACCATGATCCAAGGGTGAAGTTTTTGGCCCTCTGAACGTCAAAAGGGGAAGCAGAGGACATGAAAACCCTCACTGCACCCAACCCCTGTAGACTGGCCAGAACCACTTCATGGTCGGCAGTCTCTTATCATAAATGCTGGTCAGTTGTGTCAAAACTGCAAAAGGGAGGGGCACCATCAAGCCATTGGTTAACATCAGTGGCAGAGCCTTTTAAAAAGACTGGTTTCTGTTAAGCCTTTAGGGAAGAAAGCCTTAGTGAGAGAGGGGGCTTAACAAGGCATGTCCAGCCTCCTGTTCCATCATGGCCAGGAACTCAGTTTTAAGGTTTCTCTGGGGTCCTCTTGGTCAAAGGGGGATCTGTTCAGTTGGTTGGGGGGCTTAGAATTTTATTTTTATTTCTCAATAAAAATAAAAAATTACCATACTATACTTTTTATTGTTTTAGAACGTTCTCTACTTTTATAAGTAGAAGTACCTTAAAAAAAAAAAAAAAAAAAAAAAGTTGACCAGGCTCACACCTGTAATCCCACTGCTTTGGGAGGCTGAGGCGTGAGGATTGCTTGAGCCCTGGGGTTTGAGGCCGGTGTGGGCAACAAAGCAAGACCCTGTCTCTATTTTTAAGAATAGTTTATTTTAAAAAGTTAACTGTAAGGCAGCCTTGGGCAGTTCCTTCTGGAAGTATTCCAGACGAAGGCATTGTTATAATAGGATTTGACGGCTCCATGCCTATCATTGCCCCTGAAGACCTTCCAGTGGGACAGGGTGCGGAAGTGGAAGACAATGATATTGATGATACTGAACCTGTGTAATCTAGGCCAATGTGTGTGCTTGTGTCTTCGTTTTTATCAAAAAAATTTAAAAAGTTAAAAAAATGTTAAATAGAAAAAAGCTTATAGAGTAAGCATATAAAGAAAGAAAAAAACATTTTTGTTTTTGAGATGGAGTCTCACTCTGTCGCCAGGCTGGAGTGCAGTGGCACAGTCTCGGCCCACTGCAAGCTCTGCCTCCTGGGTTCAAGCGATTCTCCTGCCTCAGCCTCCTGAGTAGCTGGGACTACAGGTGTCCGCCACCATGCCCAGCTAATTTTTGTATTTTTAGTAGAGACAGGGTTTCACCACATTGGCCAGGTTGGTCTGGATCTCCTGACCTCGTGATCCACCCGCCTCGGCCTCCCAAAGTGCTGGGATTACAGGCATGAGCCACCGTGCCCGGCCGAAAGAAAATATTTTTGTGCAGCTGTACAATGTTTTGTGTTTTTATTTTTATTTATTTGAGACAGGGTCTCACTCTGTCATCCAGGTTGGAGTGCAGTAGCGTGTCTTGGCAGCCTCTCCCTCCCACATTCAAGTGATCCTTCCACCTCAGTCTCCTGAGTAGTTGGAATTACAGGTGCATGTCACCATGCTCAGCTAATAATTTTTTAATTTTTTGTAGAGACAAGGTCTCACTATATTACCAAGGCTTGTCTCAAACTCTTGGGCTCAAGCGATCCTCCTGTTTTGGCCTCCCAAAGTGCTAGGATTACAGATGTGAGCCACTGTGCCTGGCCTTGTGTTTTAAACTAAGTGTTATTACAAGAAAGTCAAAAAGTTTTAAAAAAATTAAAAGTTTCTGAAGCAAAAAGTTAAGGAAGCTAGTTAATTTATAATTGAAGAAAGAAGAATATTATTTTATAGATTTAGTGCAGCCTAAGGGTACTGTGTTTTAATATCTGTGGTAGTGTATAGTAATGGCCTAGGCCTTCACATTCACTCACTACTGATTCACTGACACACAGCAATTTCCAGTGCTGCAAGCTTCATTCATGGTAAGTGCCCTACACAGGTGTATCATTTCTTTTATACCATATTTTTACTGTACTTCTATGTTTTGATATGTTTCAATACACAAACACCATTTTGTTCCAATTCCCTACAATATTCAGCACACTGACATGCTGTACAGGTTTGTAGCTTAGGAACAATAAACTCTACCTTAGGTGTGTAGGAGGCTCCACCATCTAGGTTTGTGTAAATGCACTCTATGAGTTCATACAATGACAAAATTGCATAATGATGTGTTTCTCGGAAGGTATCCCTGTCATTAAGTGACACATGATTGTACTGACTTTGACCAAAATTTGAAGAAGGACCAAGTGGTTAGCTGATTGGTCACTAGAAATAATTTTTGATCAAAAAATTATTATGTGATTTTTTTGGCAAAATCTTGGAAAAAGTCAAAGAATGGAATAACCTTGCTTAATATACTCCCTCTATTTCTATGTACTTGCTTATGTGGACAAAGAGCATCAGTACTCACATTCATGACAGAGAAAAGTAGGAATAGATTCTGTCTCATTCTAGCAATAAGTAATCGCCAGTGACAGCCCCCGTCCATTTCATTAATAGGTGAATTTTTAATAAAAGTTTGCTTTTATGTTTAGTGATTTCCAATAGTATGTGTACAATGTGTGTTTTATTTATATATTTGATCAATTAGTACTAATAATAGTTGTACTGATAATTCAACCCCAAAATATTTTAATACTTAGAAACTTACAGTATAGGGTTACATATAGATATATAGATTTTTTTGGCAAAGCAAAATATAATTATTTCAAAGAAATATGATTATTCAGAAACATTTTTATAAATAAATGCATTGGGATAAAGTTCTGTGGGGAGGAAGTATATAGAAATAAATGTTTACAGAAACCAAACACTGCATAATGTGTAAAAATATGTAAAATGTATTATTTTTTAAAGCTAATTTTTAAAAACAGGCATGGTTAATGTCATCATGAATTAAGCTAAACCAACTTAATTATAAACACCTCTGGGGTTATTTTTAGTAGATATTAAAGATGTTTTGAAGTCACCAAAACCTAGCTACTCCCCCATAATCTCACTAACAGGTGAAAGTATCTCAAACATCTCAGATCAAATTCCGCTAAACATACAGACCTTTATTAAACATATATTAATAAACAGACACAAAGCAGTTTATAGGACTGCCTTGTTCCATGAGCTTGCTGACATTGACTTGAGTCAGACACAGTGACCTTCCAGGGGTCTCTTACACTCACAGCGCATCAGCTCATCGGACTTCTTGGTAAATCAACAGTCTGTGAGAGGATGAAGCCACACCACCTTCGTACTAGAATAGAGGATACTGCTAAAGTCTTTTAGCCAACCCACATCTTGAATTCCTCTAATTCCCCAGCGAAAGCCCATTATTAATATTTCTTGTGCCAGATAATAGCCCACCATTTTCACCAATAAACACATACTTCTAATTTTTATGCCAATTAGTAGAGCCTCAGGTATCATGGAAGCTGCTTCTGGACTGTGGCTTTTCACGTGTGAGCTGACTACCAACTGATATTCTATGTGAACCCGGAAAGAGTCAGTCATTCAAGATGGATCTTGAGTAGCTAATTGGGCCTAAATTCAAAATGAAGCCAAGTGGCCATTTGCTGACTCGAGGTCACACATGTACTCTGCATTCTGGAAACGCCACATGTTCTAGTAACTTAGGGACTCTCCTAGCTGTCTGTTCCTCTTTATGGTACCGGGAGGCACCTGAAACTAACCAATAGACTGTGACCTATGGTAAATCAATCTTTCTTTC
>NW_012099654.1:5621386-5645660 GCF_000951045.1 Mandrillus leucophaeus
GGGGAAGAGTGCAACAAGAGTTTGATCTGTAACTGACTGTGAACAATCAATTGAAATAACTCACTACCTTTGGACCAGCCCGGTCAATCTTAACATCAATGAAATAGAACCAGGAGAGCTTTTAAAACGCTTTAAAAAGAAATTATCCAAGGCCAGGCACAGTGGCTGACGCCTGTAATCTCAACACATTGGGAGGCCGAGGCTGGCGGATCACTTGAGGCCCAGAGTTTGAGACCAGCCTAGCCAATATGGCAAAACCCCAGTCTCTACTAAAAATACAAAAAGTAGCTGGGCATGGTGGTGCACACCTATGATCCAGCTACTCAGGTGGCTGAGGCACAAGAATTGCTTGAACGCGGGAGGCAGAGATTGCAATGAGCTGAGATCACACCACTGCACTCCAGCCTGGGCGACACAGCAAGACTCTGTCTCAAAAAACAAAACAGGCTGGGTGCTCTGGCTCACACCTGTAATCCCAGCACTTTGGGAAGCCTAGGCAGGCAGATGGCCTGAGCTCAGCAGTTCGAGACGAGCCTGTTCAACATGGCAAAACCCCATCTCTACTAAAAATACAAAAAAATAGCCAGGCATGGTGGCGCTCTCCTCTAGTCCCAGCTACTTAGCCTCTACCCGGGAGGTGGAAGTTGCAGTGAGCTGAGGTGGCACCACTGTACTCCAGCCTGGGTGACAGAGCGAGAATCTGTCTCAAAAACAAACAACAGCAATAACAACAAAGAACTAGGAGAGCTTGTTTCTATCATTTACATAACAAACTGGAGTGGAAACCTGGGTGAAAATTTTTCTTTACCTTTTTTTTTTTGTCTCCAGGTTGGAGTGCAGTGGTGTGATCACATCTCATTACAGCCTTTATTTCCTCAGCTTCAAGCAATCTTTCCTCAACCTCCCAAGTAGCTAGGACTACAGGCATGCACCACTACACTCAGCTAATTTTTTAAAATTTTGTAAAGAGAGGGTCTTGCCATGTTGCCCAGTCTGGTCTTGAACTGGGCTTAGGTGATACTCCCACCTCAGCCTCCCAAAGTGCTGGGATTACATGCATGAGCCACCACACCCAGCCAGCAACTTTTTCTGTAAAGGACACCCCCTTTCTTGGTTCTGGCAGAGCACATCTTTGTTTTGTATTGAAGGCTGCATCTCCTTGGTTTGCAGAATGCTCGAAGAAATAAGGTCTCTCTTAACCCAATACTTCTTTCTCAGTAGTTTTGTTAACATCTAGCTTACCTGGGTTACAGTTTAACCTAAGTAGCACTTGCACAATATCACACTTAGGCTGCAGAATTTTAAATAATGGACATTTAACAGTGAGTGTCAAATCACTGATATATTTCTATCCCATTGAGCATCTTCAAAAGTGATGCACATTTTAGTTTAAAATGCCAGTATTTACACCATATCGTGAATATAAATCCTTTCTATTTAAATTTATGATGAAAATTTTACATGTCAACTTTAAAATGAGCAAAAGGGTACACAGATTTTTAAAACTATTTGTGAGGTCATCTGAAAAGTTGGAACCTCACTGCACCCAGCAGGGTTCTCTTTGTGGTTGGGGGATGACATCTCTTTGGCCTTTATACATGTCTGCTCAGCCTCTTCCCAGAGCCGTCAGAGTTCTGCATTCCAAAAGATTAGGTAGTACAGCCTAATCAAGCCAACTCAACCCAGCCTTGTTCCTATGACAACTTCTCCTAGGCAGAGGGGGCTTTCTGCTCTTACAGTTTATCCAGACAAGAGGGATTTTTCAGGAGATTCTTCCAAAACAAGGAAGATCTGCTCTTAGGTGACCTCATTGCTTCACTTAAACTGAGAAGTACTGGCAACTTAAATGATGAATTCTCTCTTTTAAAAAAATTTTTTCCTTACCAGCTACCACCCCCCAACAATATAATTCTGTGTGTGTGTGTATATATATGTATATATGTGTATATGTGTGTGTGTATGTGTATGTGTGTGTGTGTGTATGTATATATATATCTGTGTACCTCATTAAACTATAAGCACTGTGACAGTAGAGATATGTCAGATTTTGAGAGTATCTGGCTGGCCTGACCCTCAATAAATATTTGCTGCCTGAAGGATGACATGAGATGAGATACTACTAATGAGAGGAAATGAGAGATGGAACCAGGAGGTCCCATGTCAAAGCTGAAGATGAAAGAGAAACCAGGCCAGCAGTGATCCAACAAGATCTAGTGACCCTGATGAAGCCAGACAAAAATGGAATACAGACAACACAGGCCAGCTAGACGAGAATTCAAGTACAGCACGTCACAGGTCCTGGCAATCATAATGCTGAACCAATAAATAAATTTACATGACTGACTTCTGACATAAATAATAATTTCATTCTACTTGTCTGCAGTTGCTCATGCAGGGCTTCAACAATTTCCTACGAGGACCCTTTCAACTTCTCCCCTTAACTCTGCCAGCTTATGTTTTATTTATTTTCTTGCTATTTTTGTCATGAGTTCTTGCATGTCTTCTTTGTGTTCTTGTTTTGTGGAGGTAATTGCTTCATCAAAATTTTAAATTTGTAGTTTTCGTGTACTTTTTCATGTGCTCCATGGAAACACATTTCTAGTGAATATACTTCATCTGCCATTTGTTTTTCCATGTCATGTTTCTAAATATTTGTCCTCTCCCCTTTTTGTTTAACTATTACTATATAGACATTTAAGATCATTACTCATCTTTGGGTAATGGGAGTGCTTCATGGGAAAGATATTTTTAGGAGTTCTGTGTGGGGAGAAGACATACCTATGTTCTAGGACATACAGGAATTCTCCTGTGACACTAAGTAAAATGTTATGTGAGTTACTTTTTTGGGGCTTTAGTCCTCCCAAGTCAACAAAGATAGTGACTGTAGAGTTCCTCAGGTGGACCCTTCCCTGCAAATATAGCTTGTATATGTGACTTCACATTTGATTCTTCTGCCCTTGCATTATCTTGGAGACAAATCAGATCCAGAGAAACTCTTGATACCAAGGCACTTGCTTCTCATGGATCTAAACAGTTTTTTGGTCTTGCCCCTCAGAATAGTCGCCTATTTTTGGAGAACCATGTATCACTGGCTTTGTTTGGGACTTGCACCTACATTCCCAAAGGCATCCTTCTCATTTGAGATGTTTGCTTTCACCTGTTAATTAAGAAGGGGAACAGCTAACTTTCATTCCCAAAGGCATCCTTCTCATTTGAGATGTTTGCTTTCACCTGTTAGTTAAGAAGGGGAACAGCTAACTTTCATTCGCTAGAGTCCACGGGAGGACTCTGAGGATATTCTCACATTCTGTTTGACTATCATTGCATTGAGAGCCTTTTGTTATGTTTTGAGACTTTTAGTTACAAATGTCCTCTAGTGTTGCCAAAGGGGAAATTTGCATTTCTGTTTCTCATTGTTGTCACTGGGAAAATTTTGAAGGGGAGAAGAGGGTAGCATTATTTTTACTCTATTTTAAAATAGGATTCTTCTTGGGTAGGATTTTGAATGTCAGCAATGGAGGAGAGGGAGAATGGCAGACATTCCAGGTGGAGTGGGAGACCATACTGGGCAAAGGTCAGAGCTTTAAAGAGTGCTTTGTAATTAATAATCAGCTGATTTAGGCACACAGTTGATGAGGTTAGGAGAAATATGAGAAACTTAATTGGAAAAGTCAGAGGGATAATACTTTGAAAATCCTTCGCTGACAGATTGTGGGCTTTTTACCCAATTCTATAAGCAAGGTCATAACTTTCAGGATAGATTGAAAGTAGACGGGGCATCCAGCAGCAGAGAGAGCAGTGAGAAGAAGTTGTGAGGAACATTCAGAAGAGGGGTTGTGAGGAACCACTCCTACCCCTCTGGCACACACGTACTCTTATAGTTTAATTGATATATTCACACACTACCTACATAATTTTAAAAGATTTAAACTTTTACAACATACATAAAATCCAACTGTATAAAGTGAAATAAATACTATCTTGCTTATTTCCCCTACCTGATCTTGAATTCTTGAAGGCAAAAACAATGTGGTTTATGTCTTTATCCTCCCTTATAAAAGGAGGATGCCTACAAGTGAATGGAGGAGAGGAAGAACTAGTCTAACAGGAAGCTGCATGCCACCTCTATCCTGCACAGTCCTGAACAGTAGGGTATGTATTCTGCTGCAAGTCATTGTGTAGTTGGTTGCTGGTTGCCACAGGAGTTGAGGGGTTGGTAGGGTGGAGCTGTCTCAGAGAGCGCATTTCTGCAGTCCAGGAAAATTAGGGGAAGTGACAGCCCCAGATCCTGCAGTCCTCCAGGCAATCAGTTCTATCAACTTCTCTGCACACAGGATCTCTGGATGACAGTGGGGTGTATTCACAGCTCCCCATTGCCCCTAGGGATCTATGTAGTGGCTCCTGATCAGCTTCTGCTGGCTCAGCTAGATGTGACCAGGTAGAAAATATAATGGCTTCAGCTAAGAACATACTCTGCTGATAGGCTGGGTGCGTGTCTATCAGATGCTGCTACCTCACTGGTCTGGAGACAGAAAAATAAAATCAGCTCATGTTTTTTATATTCTTGCCTAGCCAACTGTGCAGTTTATGACTCCAACCAGTACTGAAAGATGGAAAAAAGCATCTTGGAAATACTTGTACAACTTCACAGATCATTAGCAAACTTGACTTCCCATTACAAACCCCAAAGTTGTAATGAGTTTATTTTCATACAATCTTGGACTATCTCCAGTTTCCTATACCCTTTATAATCAGACTTATTTCTCTCAGAATTGAAAGATGCCTGAGAAAAGTATCCACTTAAAACACAAACTGTAAATATAGATATAGCTGCAGTAAAAGAGAAGTATAAATGTCCAGCCAGTGACCTACTATATATGACCTAATGTCCAGCGACTGTATCTCTTAAGAATTTACCTGATGGGGAACCTACGTTATCTCTCTCCGCATATATATATGAGGTAGCTTCTTCATCAGGTAAATTCTTAGAGACACAGTTGCTGGACATTAGGTCAGCCCAAGGCTAGTTATGCCTCTGCCCATCTTCAAGGCAGCTTCCTGGCATTGCCTCTACAAACACTTCCCTAAGAGATTCATAAAAGTTATGTCTGTACAATTTAGCATGTTAGAGCCAATTTTACATTTAGCACTAACCACAGAAGGCAAGCTAAGGTGTTCACATATCCAAATTGGGAATGACCCAACAGGCCTGCCCCTCAGAGCTGACCATTTCCTAACTCTTACCAGCCACAGCTAGGATGACTAAGGGTGAGGACTGCCACGTTTTTTCATGAAATAGCCACTTTGCTAAGTAATCATTTCACATTTAAAAGATGCCCTTCAACTGTACCCAGTAACAGTGAGCTGTGTGTTTAAACCTCATGACTTAGAGAGAGACCTGCGCTTTCAGATGACTGTTAACATTTCTAGAACCACAAGGGCATAGCCAAACAGCGGTGTTCATGTCACCTTTGCTCTTAAACAAGGAAGTGGTTTTTTTTGTTTTTTTTTTTTTTTCAGTTGAAAGGAATAACAATGAGTGGTGGGTTTAAAGTTGCAAATTAACAGAGGATTATAAAAAGCTTACTTAGCTGTGAAGGCAGAGCCTACTTGCGTCATAGTTTGACATAAATATTTTCAGTTAAAAATCTTCACAGGGCACTGCATGGTACCTATCGCCCACAATATCTTGGTGCTTGGCTGGGTGCAGTGGCTCACACCTATAATCCCAGCATTTTGGGAGGCTGACGTGGAAGATTTCTTGAGGCTGAAGTTCAAGACCAGCCTCGACAATATGGTGAGACCTCATCTCTACAAAATATTTTTAAAAATAGCTGGGCGTGGTGGCACATGCCTGTATTCTCAGCTACTCAGGAGGCTAAGGCAGGGGAGAATTGCTTGAGCCTAGGAGTTTGAGGTTACAATGAGCTGTGATCCACTCTAGGCGGGGCAACGAAGTGAGACTCCGCCTTCAAAACAAAACAAACTTTGGTGCTTAAGAGGCAGAAGCTTATCTGTGGGAGTCAGTCCTACTGGCTGACCAGCACTTTAACGTCTCATTAGGGAAAACGGATATTCTCCAGAGTTTCTTTTCGGAAGCTGACCTCAAAGACACTAATAATATAGCAGATATCTAGGTATTTTTCCTTGAATGCTCTAAGCAATTCTAGGTGATGCAGAGGTTTTGCTGTTATTCACATGAAAAAATAAACAGAGGTTGACATTTCCAAGACTTTTATAGCAAAGTAGAAAAATATCTGAAAAATGTATTTAAGTCATAAAATATGCATGCTTTGGGATGGTTGAAGGCTACAGTAATTACTGAACCTGAAAATACTGATATTTTAAAATTCCCACATAATATGTGCTGCCCAAAGATTTCAGGAAGCACATAGATATGTCTTGTCTTTCTCATAGTCTGCCTACAAACCAAATTTCTATTTTTAGTAGTTATTAGCAATCCTCTATGTTTCACATATTTCGTATGACTTGTTTTCTTTCAGGAGAAAAAAAAATCTGGTCAAATATATGAATCTAATTTGTAATGCCCTCCTGCTTTTTAAGCTGAAAACAACTTGATCTTATTACATACAAAAAAAAATGCATTTTATTCCCAACTCCACATTTTGTTCAATAAAAAATTTACATTTTTTATTGTGTATCCTTTAAGTAATCATTTTGGCTATAGTTTTAGATTTTAACTTTTGTATTAGAGATATACAGTCTGGGACCGCCGTCATACATGCAGTCCATCATTGTAAGCCCTCTTAAAGAAAAGAACCTGGGCTTCTGTGTTTGCCTTCGAAGCCCCGTGCATCCTGAAAAACTGGGTGGGAAAGAGGTCATTACTGATCATAGTTACTTTGCAGATGTGTGAAATGTTTAAATTGTGAATTACTCACTGACTTCCTCCTAATGAGCTGGTACCTCGAGGGGACTCTCCATCTCTGAGTGGAGAGGTGCCTGGGGTCAAAGATCCCAGAACTTGTAAATATTGTGGGTGCCATCAACTCAGGCCAAAAGGAAGTAAAGCAAGCAACTGCAATTTTGCACTGACAGGATTATGATTCTGATGTATACAGTCAATCACCAACCTTAAAGGTCACCTTACCTCAAGCAGGTACCCTGGTTGCCTCTCATACCGAAATATGCTTCACGCAAATAGCATGAAGATGGTTTCAAAGTATGCCTTTACACTTCTGAAAAATTTGAAATTCACTCAGTAAGTTTCCCAACTAATGGAAATATTTTATTGACAAAAGGTGGAAAAACCAAATAACCTAATCTTTGTTGCAGGCTCATCACTCTTTAGGTTACTTTTTTGGGGAATTTCAATGGTGTAAACAGTCACTATTCATTGAGTATGTGATGACATTAAGGTTCTGAACTTAAAAGGCTCTTAATTTTGCCAAAAGCTACCCTCTGTCACTTCTCTGGATCACATTTTTCTTTCTTTTTTTTTGAGATAGAGCCTTGTTCTGTCACCCAGGCTGTAGTGAAGTGGCATGATCTCGGCTCACTGCAACCTCTGCCTCCTGGGTGAAAGTGATTCTCGTGCCTCAGTCTCTGGAGTAGCTGGGACTATAGGCCTGCGTCAGCACGCCCAGCTAGGTTTTTGTATTTTTTGTAGAGAAAGGGTTTCTCCATGTTGGCCAGGCTGGTCTCGAACTCCTGAGCTCAGGCAATCTGCCGACCTCAGCTTCCCAGAGTGCTAGAATTATAGGCGTGAGCTACCGCACCCGGCCGACGCTTTTCTTAAGAGAGTAATTTGGGCAAAATATATTCCCAGAAAAAAAGAACTGATCCTGTATTCACTTAGGGAAAACAAAATATGACATTTGGCTTTGACACCAAAAAGAATAAAAATTAAATCAGGAATCTACTTCATACATTAACAAAACCAACCAACCAAAAAACCTGGCTATATTGGTAGGATCACGTAAGGGCAAGGCAATAATCAAAATAAGAAGATCCTTATGTGAAGAGATCTTTGTGCATCAACAGAAAGTTCAACTTGCACTCTATTTATGCAACTATTTTTCAAAATACATAGTTTATAATTGTAGATGTAATATGTATTAATTATTAAAAAATTTAGATAACACCGAACATATTGTTAAAAATAAAAATCCCACCACTTATAACAGCTTGGTGAATGCTTTTGCAAAAATTTTTGCTCTAGATGTATGTTTTTTTTTTTTGGTTTTTTTTTTTTTGAGATGGAGTCTCACTCTGTTGTTCAGGCTGGAGTGCAGCGGCACTGATCTCGGCTCACTGCAGCCTCCATCTCATGGGTTCAAGTGATTCTCCTGCCTCAGCCTCCTGAGTAGCTGGGATTACAGGCATGCGCCACCATGCCCGGCTAATTTTTGTGATTTTGGTAGAGATGGGATTTCACCATGTTGGCCAGGCTGGTCTTGAACTCCTAACCTCAAATGACCTGCCCGCCTTGGCCTCCCAAAGTGCTGGGATTACAGGCATGAGCCACTGTGCCTGGCCTGATGCATGCACTTTTAAAAACAAAAATGGCATATTACTTTTCACCATTTAATAATATTGTGGCAGGATCTCAATATCAGTGACTGTGGATCTTCACAATTACTTTTCAAAGCCGCATAGTATTTCACCATACGGGAGTTATCAACTCAGCCAACCCTCTCAATTTTGTCATACTATAAACTATGTTGCAATAAACATCTTTGCATACATAATTGTGCTTATGTCTCATTATTTTCTTAGGACAAATTCCCAAGTGAATTACTAGTTTACATGACACATAGATTTAAAAAAATTTTTAAAGGCTTTGGATTCAAATTGTTGTCAGAAAGGCTATACCGGATTACCATTCCTAAAGACAAAAAGTTGAATACTTAAAGTTCATCCTGCTCATTGCTGAGTTCACAGTTTAAAAAATGGATTAAAAAGTTGATTGGGATAGGTGCAGAGTTGCTTGGCAATATACTATATGGAAACTTGCTTGTACCAGCAGAAATTGTGTGTCTGACTGCTGGCCAGCTCACTTGCGGTCATTCCTAGCCCCTTCTCCTTTACCCACCTTCATTACGAAGGCTACTTGTTTTCTCTGCCTGTCTTACATAATTCTGGCCAACAAAATGTAATCAGAAATGTGCTGGGAGCTTCTGGAAAAGCTTTTACTCTTCGTACAAAAAACAGACAGGCATATTGGAACTGTCCCTCCTAGCTGTGGATGTAAACATACAGTCGAGCTATGGCTGCCATACTCCAACCATAAAGAAAGGCTGAATGACTTGTTTTGGCCAATGACAAGAGGTGACTTGCACTGTGATATGAAAAAAATATGTCTTTGTTTAAACCAGGGGACCCCAATTTCCAGATCATGGACTGGAGTGGTCTGTGGCCTGTTAGGAACCAGCTTGCACAGCAGGAAGTGAGCATTACTGCCTGAGCTCTGCCTCCTGGCGGATCGGCAGCAGCCTTAGATTCTGATGGGAACGTGAACCCTATGGTGAACTGCGCATGTGAGGGATCTAAGTTGTACGCTCCTTATGAGAATCTAACTAATGACTGATGATCTGAGTAGAACGGTTTCATCCGCTCCTTATGAGAATCTAACTAATGACTGATGATTTGAGTAGAACAGTTTCATCCTTAAACTATCTCCCCACACCACCTCAACCATGGAAAAACTGTCTTCCACAGAACAGGTCCCTGGTGCCAAAAAGGTTGGTGCTGCTGGTTTAAACCATTCTTAGTTCTGTTTCTGTTACTTGAGGCTAAAAACATTACTGACAGATAAAACACTCATGCTAAAAAGATAACCAATGAGTTATCACAAATGTTCATTCAGAAACGATCATTAGGAGGGGTATGGAAACAATTATTTTAAAATATGGATAAAATACGTACATATAGTAAGAAGTCATGGAAAAACGTTTAATACTGAGAGCCACTGAAACCATTAAATGCACATTAGGAAAAAGGAACAAAGAAAATAACAAAATGGAGAAGGGGTGGGGTACATAGCAGAGAGTTACTCTATGTTTATCGAAACCCCGTTTTCTTCCTGGACACAAAACTAAACTACATTTCCCATCTTTGTTTGCAGTTGATTGGAGCCACAAGATCAAATCCTGGCTCATGGAATATGGTCAGAAGTGATGATGCCAATTCTGGGCCTGGCCCATAAAAACTCCCATCTAATCTTTGCTCTTTCCCATCTAATCTTTTGCTGGCCAGCAGATAAAGATTTTAAGCAGAATCACAGAATGGAAAGAGCCTGGGTCCCTGAATTACTATATGGAGCAGAACTCCTCCTCAAACCTACTTATGACTGTGATAAGAGCAATGTAGGAAGTATTGTGTTTAGTTATTGCAGCAGCTAGCATCTGTTTAGTCTAACAGAGGTGGGAATGGGATGAAGGAGAAAAAGGAAGAAAACAATGATGGGCATATGGTATGAATGGTGAGTGCTATCTGGCCTTTCTACAGGTTCCTCTGCCCTGGCCTACCTAGATAAATTAAGCTGTTCCTTTTCTAACACAGATTGGCAATTTTTTTTCTTTTTTTGAGACAGGGTCTCACTTGGTCACTCAAGCTGTAGTGCTGTGGTACAATCTTGGCTCATTGCAACTTCCACCTCCCATGTTCAAGCAATTCTCCTACCTCAGTCTCCCGAGTAGCTGGGACTACAGGCATACACCACCATGCCCAGCTAATTTTTGTATTTTTTGGTAGTCAGGGTTTCACCATGCTGGCCAGGCTGATCTTGAACTCCTGACCTCATGTGATCTGCCCACCTTGGCCTTCCAAAGTGCTGGGATTACAGTCATGTGCCACCACACCCAACTCAAAATTTTCAATAGTTAGGATAAATTCTTTCTTTTCTAATTTCCTTCTTTTGCTCTTTCCTAAATCTACTGTTTTGGCAGGCTTGTCTTAACTAATTCTTTGGAACACTATGATTTTTGAACTGTCTGAGACTGTGTTCCTGAGCAATTGGTTAGGAAGAAAGTCTTTGCTAAAATTTAACATCAATTTAAATATATCTTAAAATATATTAAAAATAATCCCTTGTTAACCAATTTTGACACTTTTGGGATATACTCCAAATGAAGTTTTCTATATAACCAATAAGTAACAGTTCTCTCTGTACGTCTGTTCAAACAGTAGTACAAAGGTAAAAATCAATTACTTGGCCAGCTTGCCTTGTCCTAACATCGATGACATAGCTATTACTATCAAGTACAAAGACACATAGATCAACTGATAAATTATATATTACATGTTTATTAAGAGCACAACTTTTATGTAAAATTTACATTTAATGAAAAAAATCAAAAATATTTACAAAATCTTGGAAGACAGATGTGCATTGTTCTAATTACAATCCAAAGTAGTAAATAACAATCCTTAAAAACTCACATTTGTTAGAGTTATGTTTACAAATTCTTCGTTAAAGAGGCAGCTACAAAGTTTATCACTATACATAAGCAAGAACCAGCTTGCTAGGTACATTTCCCATTGAAAATCTACTGGTCTCTTTCACACCATTAGTGGATTTTTAAATGAAAAAAAAAAAAAAATCAATATAAACTCATATGGCTTCAAAATTGTAACCTGTACTCAATACTTGGTATGAAGACTGTGGTAATTAAGAAAGTGCAGAAGTTTAACCATTTCACTAATTTGTACATTTTTAGGTAATACCTGATTAAAAACAAACACGGTAAGAACAGTGTCTGAATTCTAATAATAAAATATTGACTGCCCAATCAAAGCAGTTTGATTGCGAAGCAGATTACAGTTAGAATTCCAGTAAGGGACTGTAATTGGCATTTAAAAGAGCATAAAATAAGAGTTAGAAATTCTAATTTTGCTCACTATTTAGTAAAGATCAGCGTTTTAGCAAATTATGTGCTGCTTTAGTCAAATCTAAATTCAGACTTGGGCTAACATTGAATATATAAAAAAGCACATACTGTGTTATATGTTGCTAAAGAGTAGATTTTCTGCTGTATTTAGTATAGCAAGATGTTACATAAATGACTAGTAATAGAGGTTTTATTTTCTGTGAAGCTTAACGGAACAATTAGTGGTTTTATATAAATTATCATATATAACACAATTTATCACTTCTATTAGGCAAATAAAGGACACTCATATTTATTATTATAAATGAAATTCCCATTTGTAAATTATGAAGCCTCATCCAAAATATTTTATTTCTTCAATTCATCAAGATTTGCTATTAAAGTTAGGTTTCTTACTATTTAGTACTGGTAGTTTATTTTTAGAAATGTTTAACCAAATACATCACTTCAAATAATTTTCCTACTTTTATGAAGTAGAAACTGAATAATTAAAATGTACATATTGGTAATTTTTCCAATTGTTGAAATGAAAACAAATGGCAGTGCTTCTCCTTCTGTTTCTAAAATTAATCTTTTAAAAAATGCATTCCTCAAAAAATACCATAAAACTCATGTTCACAACACAATCAGTAAATAAATGCATAAATTTTCAACGATAAAGTGTCAAGGAAAATGCTAAATTGAGAGTTAAAATACCAGTTACCAATTTAGCACTATAGTTTTTTAGAATTTGTTTTAAAATTCACACACTTTTGATGAGGTTAATGTCAAGTATCTGAAGGTAATTTTTCTTCCTGTAAACACATGCCATTGGGTTTATATTTCTCTTTCTAGTGGCTACAGTGTATCACCAAAGAAGTGAGCCAGGATTCTTAAGTTACGCTTTATGACTCTGAATTCCCTTCCCAGTTGCAGGCCAAAAATATTTACAAAAATTGCAAGTATCTTATAAAAATGCTTGATCATTGTAAGATTCTGAACAGAAGATTCAGACTGAGAAAAAGTGAGGCACATTAATGAACACAAACTGTATAGGCACATCTCTGGCTTTTGTTATTGTTTTAAAAGGCACACATTATGCAATTCCATATAAAAATAAATTAAATCTACAGCATTAAATCATCAAAAAAATCACAACTTCTATAAAGTTAACTAACTGCAGAAGTAAACGTCTCTGCTGTCATTTGCAAGCTTATTTTAAAACACATTGCACTTGAGAATTTTTTTAAAAATCATAGAAAACATCACTTATACTTTATTAATGTTTATGAGAATCAAATTATAGATTTTTTGCATACAACTTGGACTCTGGTCTGATTACCTTATGGCACATAACTCAATTTGATTGGGTGTTCTGAGTTAACATTACCCAAAACTTGGAATTCATGTTCTATTTGTATACACTGAATATCAAACTTATGAAATTTCAAAGTTATCTCTGACTCTAAAAATTTATGGAAAGCTAAATTACTTTGTGCTTGCTCTCCTGAAATTTTAGGCCTACTATTACACTATAACCCCTTTTTTCAACATAGACACTGGAAATAATTTAAAAATTAAGCCTACAAAAACTTCATTTTTACTGAGAATCTGAATAAATGTGCTTCCTGAATATTGCAGTTGATCATTTACAACATAGAGAATCATTTCAGTACTATTTCTTTCAATGACTCACTTTAAAAGTGCGATTTAATGTTTGTAGTCAGCTCTCAAATATGTCTAAGTTTGAAAGACATCATACAAGTTAAAATAGTGTTTGGAAAGAACAGATAATGCAGAATGGCAGGTTTGTACTCCCTGAAGCCAAACCACTTTCCCAGGTCCATCAACAATCCGCCAGGTATCGTCCTGAAAAACACCAAGCAGACCTTTGCAATTACAATTTCAAATGCACTCTAAGGACATTTTCCACTGTGGTTACCAATACAAAACTCTAGTTCCCATCTGCTATTTACAATACATTAGAATCAGATAACAGGTGTTCAGCTATACTGACTGTAAGTACTCTCTCTCAGGTGTGTCTCTACCTGGCACCTTGTACCAAGGGTTAAAGAAAAAGTTTCCATGTCTTTAGATTATAAATTGCTTAACAGTTTTTCAGTAACTGTTAGAATACAAATGTTTCCCATGTACATTAAAAAGTTTGAAATCTCCTAACTTACCAGTAGCAAACCGCTTCTTTATTAAGGAAAGTCTATAGCCAGTGCCTATAAGTTCGAAATCTACTCCTGAAAGGGTACTTCCCTCGCTGAGGAATTGCACTGCAAGTGTCATGGGTTTACTAGGTCCTTCTGAAAGATCAAATTTTGCTCGGAGGGACCCAGAACCTACAAAGAAAAGAATAAAGCACTTACACTGGGTAAAATACATTTTACACAAAATAGAATCAAATGAGCAAGTAAGCTAAACTACATCAGTCCTGTGCTACATTCATTAGATGTGCACAGTAAACAAATCATTATCCTGTTTCCAAATCACATATATTTTAGTGAATATGAATTTTCATTAAGTAAATAACCCACGCTTTTCCTTTACTCAATACTAATCTTCAGAGATGTTTACTACTGGACTCCTATGCTATATGCATGTTGAGGCAAGTCAAAAGAGAAGATGGAAGTAATTGAGGACAGCCCAGAGAAAAACCCTAGGAGGGATATAGGTGGCATAAAGTTAAAAAAGAAATGACTACTGAGTAGTGGAAGAAGTAAAGATGGAAAGGTAACTATGTTTGGGAAAAGTTGTATAACATTGCTATTTTCTATTCACTTTTCTTTTTAAAATTGTATTGGTCTAACATAATGCCAAGTAGGTAGTTCTGAGGTGTTCTGTTTCTGATATCATCACCATTTATTCAGTATACCTCAGTCTAACGGAATGGTAGGAACAGTAAACCAATAATTATAATGAATATTATAAATGCTTTAAAGGAGCTCTAAGGAGCCACAGGCACAAAGGCACCTATCTCAGCTGAAAATTATAAATGGTGGTGGGGATGATGGTGTGTATTTTAGGCAGAAGTTACCAAAGATAGAGAGACAGAGAGAGCATGACGCATTTAAGGAAATAGCATCTATATCAGATTAGCTGGAGAACAGGATACAGGTAGAGGGGAGTGGCAGATGAGACTAGAGTGGTAGCACTAGCCAGACCATGGTAAGAAATTCATGACGTAACCATTGGAAATAACCAAAGATAAGGAAGACAAGAACATTTCAGATTAGTGTCTCAAAAACGAAGAGAAGCACAAGATGCAAGTCAAAACAGTTTGGGACTCTAGATGATAGAAAAGGGGGACCTAAACTAGGGCTAATAAAAAGGAAAGATATTAAGAAAGTTATTTGAAAGATATTTAGGAGTTGGCATCAAGAAATGAGAAAGGAGGAGTCTAGGAGGGTTCCCAGGTTTCTGGGTAGAGCAAATGGACAGAAATGCTAGGTACTAGCAGTAAGATCCTGTGATCCCTTGCACAGAAAAGTTTAACACTACACAGGGAAATGGAGAATAAGGTGTCGCAACATTGATCCAATTTGTATTATTATGCCTGGAGGTGCAGATCAGTAGTGGAGATGAACTGCTGCCTTATTCTTAATTACCGTCCAGGCCCTCAAACTTCTACAATTCTTGATAAGCAATTCGGTTGTGCAAAAGTTCTACCATAGGCCAAGAGCGAGAACCTTGACAATCACCTTAGAAATATTTATTGTACCTCTTCTGAGTACACAGTTAGCAACAGAAAACAGATTTCTATTTTACAGAAATTTTTTTTTTTTTTTTTGAGACAAGAGTCTCACTCTGTCACCCAGGCTGGAGTGCAGTAGCACAATCTTGGCTCACTGCAACCTCCGCCTCCCGGGTTCAAGCGATTCTCCTGCCTCAGCCTCCCGAGTATCTGGGATTATAGGCGTACACCACCATGCCCGGCTAATTTTTGTATTTTTAGTAGAGATGGGGTTTCACCATATTGGTCAGGCTTGTCTTGAACTCCTGATGTCATGATCCACTCGCCTCAGCCTCCCAAAGTGCTGGGATTTCAGGCGTGAGCCACCACGCCCAGCCTATTTTATAGCATTCTTATTTAGATATTTATTTATTTATTTTTTGAGACAGAGTCTCCCTCTAAGGCCCAAGCTGGAATACAGTGGTACAATCTTGGCTCACTGAAACCTCTGCCTCCCAGGTTCAAGCTAGTCTTGTGCCTCAGCCTCCTGAGAAACTGAGACTACAGACACGTGCCACCATACTCGGCTAATTTTTGTATTTTTAGTAGAGACAGGGTTTCGCCATGTTGTCTAGGCTGGTCTCCAACTCCTGGCCTCAAATGATCCACCTGCCTCAGCCTCCCAAAGTGCTGAGATCGCAGGCATGAGCCAACATGCCTGGCCTTGGATATTTCTTTTTAAAGGCTTGACTAACCACATCAAAAACTGCGTTTATAAGATTTTTCCATTTCCTCACAGAAACACCTGATACCTGAATAGCAGAGGGAAACTTAAAATCTGGTTAGAAAATTTGTGTCTTATTTTTTTGAGACAGAGTCTCACTCTGCACCAGGCTGGAGTGCAGTGGCATGATCTCAGCTCACTGGAACCTCCGCCTCCCGGGTTCAAATGATTCTCCTGCCTCAGCCTCCTGAGTGGCTGACACTACAGGCACGTGCTACCACATTCAGCTAATTTTTGTATTTTTAGTAGAGACGGGGTTTCACCATGTTGGCCAGGATGGTCTTGATCTCTTGACCTCACGATCTGCCCACCTCGGCCTCCCAAAGTGCTGGGATTACAGGCATGAGCCACTGCACCCAGCCTGTGTCCTGTCTTGGGTGTGCTACCACATTCAGCTAATTTTTGTATTTTTAGTAGAGACGGGGTTTCACCATGTTGGCCAGGATGGTCTTGATCTCTTGACCTCACGATCTGCCCACCTCGGCCTCCCAAAGTGCTGGGATTACAGGCATGAGCCACTGCACCCAGCCTGTGTCTTATTTTTGAGAGAACAAATTTCTTTCTTGGTCATTATTTACAATAGTATAGTTTCACTATATTGGGGAAAAAGATGCTTTTGTTTTTCTAAACTGGTTATAAGCCCTTAATGCAAATAGGATTGCTGGTTTACTTCAATTTAAACTAGGAATTTCAGCTTGGCTCACAAAAAGCTATATATTAATAGCTAGGGTTAAAGTCAATGCAGTTGGCCAGCTGAAAATGGGCAACCTGTAAGTACCAAACAGCAAAAAAGAAACTGCACATTTGCTTGGTTATTTCACCCAATGTATGGCTCTCTAGTAAAAGTCTTATTCAGCATGGCAGGTATAAATGAATAAACAACACTGATACATTTATGGTCCTTTATACAGAAATATCTATGATAAAAGCTACTGATATGTTTTATATTTTGATGATATTATGCTCAAAATATTCAAAAAGAAAAAGCTCAGCAATATTTGAAAAACCAAAAAAACCTATCAAATAGAGAAGCTACTGGCGACTAGGCTGGGCATGGTGGCTCACGCCTGTAATTCCAGCACTTTGGGAGGCCAAAGCTGGCAGATCACCTGAGATCAGGAGTTCAAGACCAGTCTGGCCAACATGGTGAAACCCCGTCTCTACTAAACACACAAAAAGTAACCGGGTGTGGTGGTAGGCGCCTGTAACCCCAGACACTCGGGAGGCTGAGGCAGGAGAATCACTTGAACCTGGGAGGCGGAGCTTGCAGTGAGCCAAGATCGTGCCACTGCACTCCAGCCTGGGCAACAGAGTGAGGCTCCATTTAAAAAAAAAAAAAAGAAAAGAAGAAAAAAACGAAAACAACAAGCAGAAAAGTTATTGTAGACTAAAATTATACATTCAAAAGAAGGCAGAAGAATTCTCTTTTGATTAAGAAAAAATAAGACTATCTAATGTTAAAAACTTGGCTGTCCTGAGAATTACATCCTTATTATAAGTTGAGTTATAGAAGTGTTCAGCTAACAGAGCCTTTTCCTCGGCATTACGAACACAAACAGATGCACTTAGTGAGAGAAGCATAACTTGCTTCTCCTTAAAATAATCATCAGAAAATTGAAGGATGTTGACAGTTAGCTTTAATAGGGGGAAATGGACAGGAAAAAGGTTCTTTCAGAGAAATGGAGAAGGCAAAGGGGCTTTTTTTTTTTTTTAGACAGAGTCTCACTCCATCACCCAGGCTGGAGTGCAGGGGCACCATCTCAGCTCACTGCAACCTCCACCTCCTTGGGTTCAAGTGATTCTCATGCTTAAGTCCCCCAAGTAGCTGGAATTACAGGCATGCACCACCAAGTCCAGCTAATTTTTGTATTTTTAGTCGAGATGGGGTTTCACCATGTTGGCTAGGCTGGTCTTGAACTCCTGTCTTCAAGTGATCCGCCTGCCTCGGCCTCCCAAAGTGCTGGGATTACAAGTGTGAACCCCTGTGCTGAGACGGCAAACAGCTTTTTAAAGCCTGGGAGCTTCTACATGATTTCTGGGCGGTCAGGATAATCTCATTAACAGAATGAACTCAACTGTGTTAAATCAGTTTTAATTAGTTATCAGGTTACCTACATGGAACACATAGTTCTATTTTCTAAAATTTACTAGGTATTGTTTCTTAATGTTAGCATGTAAGTATAAGAGGTATTTACATAATATTTATAAAGTTATAGCAAAAGAAATTCTTTTTCTTACAGAGAACACATACTCAATCTACAGGAACAAATGTGTTCTGAATCTCAGCTGGTCCATTCTTACTAAAGGTATTAACTTCCACCTAGTGGTCAGTTCTAGAACTGTGGGCATGAAATTCCAGAAGGAAACTTCAAATGAACATGCCCTTAAAAAAGGTATTGCAGTGCTTCCAGGAACAGTGCACCCTTGGCCAGGTGCAGTATCTCAGGCCTGTAATCCCAGCACTTTGGGAGGCCAAGGCGGGCGGATCACAAGGTCAGGAGACCGAGACTATCCTGGGTAATATAGTGAAACCCCGTCTCTACTAAAAAAAAATATATATATATGTGTGTTTATATATATATGTTTTTATATATATACATATATATATGTTTATATATATAAACATCTACACACACACACACACACACACACACACACACACAAAAATTAGCTGGGCGTGGTGGTGTGTGCCTGTAGTCCCAGCTACTTGGGAGGCTGAGGCAGAAGAATCGCTTGAACCTGGGAGGTGGAGGTTGTAGTGAGCTGTGATCGTGTCACTGCACTCCAGCCCGGCGACAAAGTTAGACTCCATCTTCAAAAAAAAAAAAAAAAAAATCCATCTTCAGTGACATCATTTTATAAACAAAAAAGGACGCACACACTTACCTCCATTTTCTGATTTTTCTGAAATACTGGACAATTTCCAAAAGGCTTTCATTTGTTCTGCATTCCTGCAATAAGAACAGATATCTTCAGGTTTTGTATCTAGTATAGTACCTGATAGATGGATGGGACCTCAATAAGTGTATTTTAAATATTTTCACTACAACAAATATAGTGCTAAGTTTAAGTAGTATTAACTGGTGAAAATGTGTTTATGATATAGTATAAATAAATATAATGCTGTATCTTTTTCAATTAATGGAAGTTTACCAAATTATGTAATTCTTCTCATTCCTATTGGTCAGAGAAAGTAAAACGGAATGTGTATAGGAATCAGTACCTTCATTAGTCAAGGAAGACACATGTTATTAAATGATGAAGCAACTATAAAGAGTGGTTAGCCTATACTAATACTAACAGAGGGGACAGGAGAAGCTGCTAAGAGATAGGAGTAACTAATACTATTAAACACTAATTAGATAGCTGTTCCTGTTCCTACAGATATGCCAGATGCTATATTTAATCCATAAAATAATTATTTGTATTTTTTGGAATCATTCAAGTCTGGGTGGTACTTAGAGAAAACTAGTTTTGTTTATTTTTTATTAAGATTACTATGGTTTGACTAGTAAAATGAACCGCATCTTTTACAGCATGGTTTCTACGGAAAAAGGCACTAAAACTTTTCAAACTTCTAAGAAAACTTACAGAACTTGGGTTCTAGAAGTTGGGGATTCCAACAAAAATTTAGTGGGAATTCAGAAACATATGTTTAATTTACCATATTGCAGGGGGAAGGGACTGCATGTTCGTTACTCCTCCATCCACTGGTACCACCACCTGTATGTTGGAAAGCACACTAGGTGCCACCATAGCTTCTGGATTGTATTTATAATCCACTCTAAGATCTGTGGTGCTAGCACTACATTTCCAGTATGTTGCGAGATTCAGAGGAGTGGACTGAATACCATTTGATGATACCTTTAAAGAGAAAAAAACAAACAATTGTTTTTGGCCTGAAAAGTTAACAAGTCATGTTAATGACAGACACTTGAACACGTAAGTCCACAGAATCAAAACTATCTAATGAGGGGACTATCTGTTGGCAGAGTGAAGCAGACCCTTCTCAAAGGAGTAAAGGTCATTCTCATTGTCTGAATCTACTACTACCTACATCAAAATTGCTGTGGTGCTTGTTTATAATGCACATTCCCTTAGCTTCAACTGCAGAAAATCTGATTCAACAGCTTAGGGACAGGGTACAGAAATCAGCATTTTATCAAGGAATTCTTATTTATGCATGTAAAGTTTGCGAATCTTCCAACATTCAACACATAATTCAAAGATTCTTCATAAAGTATAAGAATTCAGATTTAGAACACTGAGAAAAAAACGCCACTACATAGTACCACAAGCCTGGAATTAGAATACTTCCAACTTCAAAGGTTTAATCACATGACTCACAGTAAATGGTATAATTCCTTCAAATTCTTAAGCTCCTTGTCCAAATGCTCCTTTTTAAGGAGACCTACTCTGACTGCTGTTTTAATTTACACTGAAAACTGTATTTTCAATCTTTCTTACCTTAGTTCATACTTTTTCTTTTTTTCATACCACTCATTTTCTAACATAGAATATTATGATTATTATTTTGAGGCAGGGTCTCACTCTGTTGCTCAGGCTGGAGTGCAGTGGCATGCTCAAGGCTCACTGCAGCCTCTCCTGGGCTCAAGCAATCCTCCCGCCTCAGCCTTCGTACTAGCTAGGACTACAGGCTTGTGCCACCACACCCGGATAATTTTACATTTTTTGTAGAGATGGGGTTTCTTTATATTGCCCAGACTGGTCTTGAACTCCTGGACTCAAGCACTCTTCTCGCCTCGGCCTCTCAAAGTACTGGTATTATAGGCGAGAACAATGAAGTCCAGCCCATAGAATATTACTGATCTTTACTGTCTCCCTGTCCTACTCCCAGCAATTACATATACTGAATAATACACATCAGTTGAATAAATCAACATCTGTAAGAAACTTTAAGTCAATTTAAGTGGCAGCACTTTTTTATTCTTTCAGTATTTATTTTCTAGAAACATAAGCCACTTTAATAAAATTACCCTATTAAAAACTCAAACGATAGAGAAATATAAAGTAGGAAATTTATCCCTTGGAATTTTGGCATATATCCTTCTAGATTCTTCAGGCATATGCAAACATAGATCCGTGTCATTCTTTTTAATGGCTATAGTAATTAATTTCTTCCTCTGCTGATGTGTATGCTTAGGTGGTTTCTAAACAATGCTACAGCGAATATCCTTTGTGCCTTATCTTCATCCAATTGTGTATTTCTGAAGATTCCTGGAAGTGGAATTGTTGAATTAAAGGTTACATCTTTCAACAATCTAACAGGATTGCCTTCTAAGAGGTTTTACTTGCATCCTATTAACAAGTGATCACACCCTAAAATACTGGATAAAGCGATCTTTCATTTTTGTAAATCTGATGGGCTAAAACTGCTATCTCATTGTTATCTTAGTATTTACTGCTCTCATTACTACTAACATGGAGCATCTTTCCATAGGTTATTTATCTATTGAGTTATTAACATGTTGCTTACAAATTTATAAGGGCTCTTTGGGGTAAGCCCTTTGGTCCATCTTACGTGTCATAAATACTTTTCTCACAGATTAAATACTTACTGTGTTTAAAGGTTTAACAAAATACTTTATACACACACACATTAATTTATCAAAGATCTCATTCTCTTCTTATATGGCTTCTGGGTTTCATATCATACTTAGGTCTTCTGCACTTCAAGATTAAAATATGTAATAAATATGTATTACATATATACACACACAGAGAGATACACATACAGTATCTCTCTCAGCATACTTGGGGGGGTTGGTTCCAGGAACCCTGTGTATATACTAATCTGTGCATACTCAAGTCCCATAGTTGGCCCTGTGGAATCCACATATAGAAAAAGCTGGCCCTCTGTTTATACATGAGTTTTGCATCCCACAATCATCGTATTTTCAACTGGCGTTTGGTTAAAAAGAATCCTTGTGTAAGTGGACCTGCACAGTTTAGATCCTTGTTGTTTAAGGGTCAACTGTATCTTCACCCATGACTTTATTTTAGTACCTTTGTGGTTAATTATTATTATTATTATTAAACCTTTGATACACATGGATTTTATTTTGGCTAAAAGTGTAAGAGGGATTCAGCTTAATTTTTTTCTCAAGTGTCTAGCTTGCTATCCTCAACATCATTTATTGAAAAATTCATCATGTCCACATTGCCTTGAAATGCTATGTTGTGTAAACAATTTTCCATTTATTCTTAGATCTATTTCTGGATACTCTAATCTATTCCTTCATCTGGCCATCTACTGCTGCGTTAGTTCCAAACTATTTTAAATACTGTTGCCTTATACTAAGCTTTCCCATTAAAGCTAAAACATTACTCCACTTTACTGTTTAAAACATTTCTTGCCAAGAGCGGTGGCTTGTGCCTTTAGTCTCAGTTACTCGGGAGGCTAAGGCTGGAAGACTGCTTGAGCCCAGGAGTTTTGAGGCTGCAGTGAGATATGATCACGCTACTCTACTCCATCCTGAGCAAGAGAATGAGACTCCATCTCTTTAAAATAAAAAATTTCTGACTTATTCTCATAAGCTTTATTCTTCCAGAGAAACCTGAAAATGACTGTCAAGCCTCCAAACACAAAGACATAACTACTGGGTTTCTGATCAGGATTATATTAAATGTATAAGTTAATTGAGAAACAGCTAAACTTTTACAGCATGAATCTTCCCATATTCAAGTCACTAGGGACTGTGTTGTATTTCTTCCTAATTGTTTTACTGTGAATATTTTTCTCCACTAGTTTTTCTAATTGGCTTTGAAAGTTATTAATTTTGGTATTAATTTCTAAACTGACCACCATATTAAATGCCCTTATGTCAAACAGTTTTTCAGTTGGTTCTCTTGAGAGGAATATATCACCTGGAAGCAATAATAATTTTGGTTCCTCTTTCCCAGTATTTATTAATGCTTATTTTGTTCTCTTATACATCCAGAAAACTCTTATATACTAACAGGATCTACTAATGGGCATTAGGATACGCTAATGGGCATCTCTGCCATTCCTAACTTTAACTGATTACTTTGGGAGTTTCACTGTTAAGACTGACACTGCTAGTCTTTTCTGGTTAAGGACGAATTCATGCATTTATATTTACTCAGTTATTTTAATCATGAATACATGGTGAATTTTACCAAACTGGTCAAAATCTCCACTGGCTTATTCTAATTTCAAAACATCCTTGAATTTCTGGGGGAAAAACTCACTTGGCTATGACATACTTATTCATTTAATTATATGCTAGACTCCATTTGTTAATATTTTAATTTAGAATTTTTGCAATGACATGACACTCACCTGATACTTTAATACATCTATATTATAATAAGAAGCAGCTGGATTTTGCTCTGACAGCTTCTTGAGGTAGACAGTAACAGCTTGCATGTTCATCCAAAAATCTTTTGTGTTAGAATCACATTGTGATGGATCACTACATGTATAAAAAATATATTTGTTATTTTATTGATTTATCTTTATTTTTTGCCTCTGTGTAGTAATTTGGTGACCCAGGAAAAACTAGTAGAAATAAACCAAGAGGTGAGATGAAGGAAAATGACATCAGGGGATGAAAAATGGAACACAGGAGAAGCCTGCTTGAAAGATGAGAAGATGGAGAGATAGGAAAGAATCTTAAAATAACTATTAGCACCACTGAAAACAAAATAAAAAGACAGCAGAAGGGTGTTTAGTAAGAATAATTTTGGCATGATTTTCAAATTGAATATTATTATTTCAACGAAGAAGGGGAAAAAAACATTTTTTTTGAGACAGGGTCTAGCTCGGTCACCGAGGCTGGAGTGCAGTGACATGATCTTGGCTCACTGCAACCTCTGCCTCCCAGGCTCAAGCGATTCTCCCACCTCAGCCTCCTGAGCAGCTGGGACTACAGGCACGCATCATCATGCCCAGTTAATTTTTGTTCTTGTGGTTTTTTTTCTTGTTTTTTTTTTTTT
>NW_012099654.1:5645710-5672047 GCF_000951045.1 Mandrillus leucophaeus
TTTTGTAGAGATGGGGTTTTGCCACATTGCCCAGGCTGGTTTTGAATTCCTGGGCTCAAGCAATCCACCTGCCTCAGCCTCCCAAACTGCTAGGATTACAGATGTGAGCCACTGTGCACGGCAGGAAAAAAATCTTAAAAAGAAATTTCAGCCTTCAAAACAAAAAGTACACAAACCTGAACACAAGCTGTGCATTTGGAAGAATCTGCTCTAGTCTGCTGATATTTTTCACCCTGAAGCACAACACAGCTGGAGTTGGATTGCTGGTGAAGACTTTAATAATTCCACTTGGAAATGACATTGTCATATCACCAGTGATCTTCACAATACACCTAAAACACGGATTTTGAAAAGTGTTTAAATAAAATGCTCTAATCTCCATTTAAAGAGTATTTGGTTTAAAAAGGCACACGCATGCGCACGTGCCCATGCACACACACATACCTATATGTGTGTATATCTATATTCTTTATCACAATTATAAATTTTTTTCAATTTAATTATTAAAAATTATGTACATGAAATGGTATACTCATCTAGCATCATCTTTTCCTGGAATTAAACTCTAAACACAAATGCAAGCACACTGATATTGTTCCTTCACCTTTTTGTGATAACCATTCCCTGCCTGACTTGTAAGGATATTGCTTCCTCATAATGCTATACCTAGTTGTAGCTATTTTTCCCTCCCAAACCCCAAAAAGCACTGGGCCTGGTGATGGTGATGGTAGATGTCCCCCTTGTTCCTTATTGCTTCTTCCAACCCTCTATTCTTTCTTCCTTTGAAACATATAACCACATAGCCAAAACTCTCAACTGGACCCCTTTGGTAATCCTATCACATTCCCAAGTCTATTTATTCTTCTTTTGATCTTTTCCTAGCTTCCCCTTTTATCTCTAACCTGCAATAGTCCTTCCCCCAACTCTTAGCTGATGACTGTGCTCTTAATTTTACTGATGAAATAGAAAAATAACTTCCTCATATTCCCACTAGTAAATCTAACTAACTTTTTATCCGTATCTTATGCAGTCCATACTGTTTCAACAGATAATCAATTTCTGCACCTCAGGCCAATCTCAGCAATTCTGCACTGGAACTCATCTCCTCTTATATACTGAAGGACTTCATGCATGTGATTGTTCCCTCTTTTTTCTGCAGGTCCAATTTTTTCCGTAAATACTGGATCTTTCTCATCAGCATGCAGACATGCTGAAATATGTATCTTTTAAAAAACACAAAAATGAAAATAAACAAAACCCTCCTTTGATTCCACCACCTCACTCCTGCTACCATTCCATTTCTCTGCTCCCACTTAGAGCTAAACATCCTGAAATAATTGCATTTGTTCTTTCCAAATATAGTTGTCTAGACTGCATCACCTTCGGCTCCTGAATACCCTCAAAGCATACTTTCATCTCCACTATGCCACTAAAATCTCTCTTGTGAATGTCACTAATGACTTTCCATACAGTCAATGGTCAATTTTTCTTGACCTGTCAAGCAGCATCAGATATAGGTTCACACCTGCCTTCAAGAAATGATTTATTCACTTAGTTTCTAGACACGGGTCTATTGGTTCTCTCTTTATCTGTCTTACTGCTTGCTCTCTCAAATTCCTTTGTTAGAGCATTCTCATTTTCCTGTTTTCTAAACACTGGAGAGAATCAAGACTTAGTTTTCAGATCTCTTTTCTATCTATTCCTTAAGGCCAGTAACTTTGAGTATTATCTACAAATTAATTACACTACCAAGTATTTTATCTCTAGTCTAGACTTACTCCTTGAACTCCAGAATCATGTATCCAAGTATCAACTCAACATTTCCACTAAGATGTCTTAAACTTCAAACTTAGCATTTTACCTCCAACAAATCTTAACAATTCTGTTTTCAGAATATATTCAGAATCTCATTACTACTCATCACCTGCTCTGCTAATACCCTTATACAAGCCACCATTATCTCTCACCTGGTCTTCTGTAATTAATCTTCTTACTTTCTCTCTACATCTATTCTGACTGCCCACTGTACCCTCTGCCTCAGTTTATTCTCCATACAGCAACCAGAGAGCTCCTTTGAAAGCACATGTAATTTCATCGTTCCTCTGCTCAAAGCCTCCATTGGCTTTCCATGTTACTCAAAATAAATTCCAAATTCCTTATCATGGCCTACAATGCCTAACCTGGTCTCACACCTCTCTGGATTCATCTTCAAGTACTCTCCCTCCTGTTTACTCCTACTCAGTGACATGGTTTTCCTTGCTGTTTCTTGAATATACCAATTATGCTTTTACCTTGGTATCTTACTCACTGGTTCCCTCTTCCTGGAATACTCTTTCCTCAGATATCTGCATGGCTTGCTCCTCCATGTCTTTCAACTATCTGCTTAAATTAACTTCAAAAAAGTTCTCCCTGATCATTCTATCTAAAACAGTAGCCCTCTAGCTAATGTTATTCTCTAGCCTCTAACCCTGGTTTATTTTTCTTCAATAGCATGTATCAATACCCAATAAATACAGCTATTTCTTTGATATTTAGTTTTCCCTCACTATAATGCAAGCTCAGGAGAGAACTCATTTGTTTACTAAAGTAGCCTTAGTGCACATGTAACAGAGTCTTAGAAATAACAGGTGCTCAAGTATTTGATGAATGAATGTACACAGAACGCAATCATTAAATGACTATATTAGATAGCAAAAAAGCAGGTAAATAAATAACAGAAAACTGTAATCTACACAGAATCAAAATGTAATTCTTAAAATTTACCACCAAGCCCCACTGCCTCCTTCACCCAACACACATACATACACATACATGTATATATTTTAAAAACTAACTTGGTGGGATCTGCTCCTTTAAAGTAGGCATTAACAGATTCTGTAAGGGCGACTGCCACAGGTAAGGTATCCTGATTTCCAAGGCTGACAGGGCTGGGACCCCGTGACACACCTAGAATATATATAATTAACTTGTTAAATCCTTCAGAAAGACATAAACTAAATATAAAGATAGTTAGGTTCACCATTGTTAGGTTGTCACAAATGACCCTACTACTGGTTTCAGTGATGTCCCATGATAAATCTGGAGGCTAAGAAATATAGTATAAAACAAATTGGAGCATAATACAAAGGACAAAAAAAACCTAGGAAGACATATCACACAGACATTTCTTTTAAATGGAAAGACAGAATGGTTAAGGAATGTCAGAATGAAAAAGCCCTTGACTAAAGAGCTAAAATTACAAAAATATGGCTTCAAAAACATTCAAATACCAAATTCTTCCAGGTTCTATCAATCATATACTTCAGGGAATAATTTAAGGCCAATTTAGAATTTTTGTATTTAAGTTTTTTCTATCCAAGTAGTAATGTTTCATACACTACTCATTATTATTATAATTCTCTTTAATCTCCTGTTTGGTGCTTATATTGTATTCCCACATTACTTTGCCTCAATAAATATTTGACTAATAACATTACTTTAAAAAAAAAAAAAACCCTGACATAAAGTTCACTCAGATAAGATGCTTTTTAGAGTCAAATCAGAGAAAGATCAGTGTCTATAGAGCAAAATTAAAATGTAAACAAATTTATGCAAGCGTTCAGGTTTCTGTTTATTGTTTTACATTTAACGTAAATGAAGTATCCCCTCAAAAGAGTGCATTGCCTTTTTCTTCACAAACGCACTCTTCTTACCACTGTGTGCCTTACTGCTACTGCTACTGATGTTCCAAAGTGGGGGCATTTCATTTAATATATAAAATGCAATTTTATAAAAACATATGAGAGTTTGTTATAATTATTCATCCTTAGTGAAAGAAAAAAATAAATAACCTAGGTCAACACTTATCTCTGAAATTTGAATATATTCTTTTCTTATATAAATGTTACACAATGTTAACAGCCATCAGACATTTTTATTTTAGATGCGACTCCTATAGTGAAACACTGAGTTACTTCTGAGATACCTTAAATATTATTCTGATAAAAATCAGTACTGGCTTTTTCTGCCTCACAACTAAATCTGAGATGCTACAAATAGTGAAAAAAGACACTCTGTTAGCTTGGTATTCTAGATTTTGAAGGAATTTTTATTTAGAAGGTTCTTCATACTTAAAAAGTTATTCATGAAATCACAACAATTACTATTTATTAACCACTTATATGTGCCAGGCACTTTGCTAGGGGGGCATTAAAAAACAAAACAAAACAAAACAAAACAGTGCCTTTTTGATGCACAAGTACTAGTTTTGCAAAGCAGAAGCAAAACAAAAAATGTGAGGGATGGGCCGCAGTGACGAAAAGACACAAAGATGAGGCTGGAAAAGTGCTCATGATCCAGATTAGGGTGTGAAAGACCTTTAATTTTATACTTCTATCACTAGAAACCACTGATAATGTTTGAGAGAAACATTATTAGGTTTTTATGTAGTAAGATCTCTCTGAACACGTAGTAAATCCCAGACTGAAGGGAAAAATGACTGTTGGCAGGGAAACAAATTTGGATCAGGTGAGAGCAGTTAGGTGAAAGCCAGTGGCCTGATCAAGAGTCATTAGTTTTGGGATGTGAGAAAATACCAAGTGAAAAAAAAGCTGATTAAGTATAAATTTACTGATTATAAATATAAAAATATGTTTGTACACTGGAAAACTTCACTGTAAATCTTAGTTCAATCCACTTTTATCCCTAATATACTGTTTTAAACAAGATGGTCATCAGAAATTCAGGAAAACATATTTTCTGAAAAAGACAAAGGCTGTAATAATCTTTTCTCTCCAATTTTGTAACTGTAGTAAAATAAACATAACATAAAATTTATCATCTTAACAATTTTTAAGCATACAGTTCACCGGTATGAAATATATTCATAATGCTGTGCAACAATTACTATCATCCAACTCCATAATTATCTTCATCCTATAAAACGGAAACCCTATACTCATGAAACAACAACTCCCACCAGTTTCCCCAGCCCCTCGCAACCACCCTCCTACTTGTTGTGTCTATGAGTTTGACTACTCTTTTAAGTACCTCATATAAGTGGAAGCATACAGTATTTAGCACAATGTCTTCAAGGTTCATCCATGTTATCATAGCATGTTAGAATTTCCTTCCCTTTTAAGGCTGAATAATATTCTACTGTATGCATATACCACATTTTGCTCATCCAGTCATCCAACAATGGACATGGGTTGCTTCTACCTTTTGGCTGCTGTGAATAGTGCTGCTATGAACATGAGTATATAACTATCTCTTTGAGGTCCTGCTTTCAATTCTTTTGGGTATATACTCAGAAGTAGAACTGCTGGATCGTATGTAAATTCCATTTTTCATTTTCCGAGGAACAGCCATACTGTTTTCCACAGCAGCTATACCATTTTACATTCTCACCAACAGTGCACAAGCGTTCCAGTTTCTCCACATCCTCACCAACATTTGTTATTGTAATACTCTTTTATTAAAATTATACTCTCTTAAATATGAAATTAACATATTTCCTGACCAGGTGTACTGGCTCACGCCTGTAATTCCAGTACTTTGGGAGGCTGAGGTGGGAGGACTGCTTGAACCCAGGAGTTTGAGCTTACAGTCAGCTATGATCACATCCCTGAATTCCAGTCTGGACAACAGAGTGAGACCCTGTCTCATTAAAAAAAAAAAGTCTCTTGAGTAACTCACACAAATGAATATTTATAGAAAGTCAAAGGTAACATTAATGTCTACTACTGCTTTTACACTAAAAATTAAAAGAAACCTGCAGCATAAATATTCTTTTCAACAATCTAATCTGGGCACATAACATGAGAATTCTTGAAATAGCTTCCCTGTAAATTATTATGCCTAGCTTCCCTGTAAATTATTATGCCATTACTGAAACACTGGCAAGCATAGAAAAGTACTGGAAAGTTGAAGAAAAACTCAAAACCCACTTAACATTTGGCATATTCCCTTTCGTATTTTCTATTTTTGCTTTTCTTTCAAGATCATATTGCGCATGGATAATTCGAAAAATGATTAGGAAATATGTACTTAAATAGTCTTTTAAAAAGTCTAAAAGTATACTGTATTATTCCAAATAAGTAATTTCTTAGAAATAAAAATTTCTTTATTCTCTTAATAAGGGTAGATTGTGGTTTCTAATTTTGGTTTAATTGTTAGATATGTAGCTAATTTTATGTTTTGAAAATGTAGACAGCTTATAAACTTGAGGTATATAACAGGTACAGGGTACCTTCTTATAACAATCAATGGATATTTATGTAGATTTCCTTTCTGCTCAAAAATAAAACACAGAGACCCACTCCCTACTCTCTCCTACCTTCTCCATGCTTCTAACTTCATCTGTATGGTTTTCGTATAAGACAGCCTTTGCTCTACTAATTTAGGTATTAGAGGTTTTCTTTAACTGACATTCTTTTTACTTCTTTTTGGATCACTTATCTGATTTTGATAGCTAAAATTAAGATTTATTGATACTTCTTAAAGCTGAGTTGAGGAAAGCAGAGAAGAAAATGCAAAAATACTGTGTTTTTATAGTTGGGGATTTGCTATAATGGATCCTGTACCGCAATTTGATGGAATTAGCACAAAACTGAAATAGTTATTCTTAGCATAATTCTTGATTTCTGAGACATCATACAATTCTGGAAAAGGAAAAGTTAGATAACAAAATATTTTAGATACACTTAAGGACCATTAGTCAACACACACATCTGCTTCTGATACAATACCTGGTGACGTCTCACAGTGCTTTTCAATTTCAGAGTGTGTCCCAATCAAATTATCATCTTCTATTGTATTTAAATAAAACAAAATAATGCAGAAAAAGAAAACATTTTCAAGAAACAAGGAGAATTAGAAACTTAAATCTTAACAGCGTTGAAAACTCATGGCAAAGAAAGAGAACTTTTTAGGTAGATTTTAAAAATCTTTGTTGTATAAAATTCACATAAAACCTGCCTTGCCTGTATTCTCACTGTCACCTGCTTTTGATTGTCCTATTGCCAGCACTGGCTCAAACCATAAACAAATATGTACCAATTCAATAGAAATTAGTTTCTATCACAAACAAAAAACCTCCTGAATAATCTAAAGATAATGGGGGGGGGGAACTAAAGCAAAAAGAAGGTTACCCAGACCACCTGCCTGATTTCTAGTAGGTCCCAATTAGGATTTTTAGGACTAAAATACAGATTCTGTGGGAAAAAAATTAAAACCAAACAAAAAATAAAAATGAGGTATTCATTAAACCAAATAAAAGAACAAACTTGCTAGACATATTCAGTTTATATAAAATTAAAAGATGGGAAAAATGCTGTGTTCACAAAGGTAACAAGATGGTGACATCATGTGTAGACATTTAGAAACCAAACCATTTTATATTTCATTCTAGCCTATATTACTTATCCTCTTTTTACAATGGCCACACACAAGTTGCTTTTCTCCTATGTGAGCCTTGACAAATTAACTGGAATTAAATCAGCTTAATTAGGGCTGTGGTTATCAAACTTAGCATGCATCAGAATCACCTGGAATGCCTATTAAACTATTGCTAGTTCCACTTCCAGCGTTTCTGATTTTAAAAGTCTACATGTCTAAGAAGTACCCAGGTGACGCAGATGCTGCAGGTCCAAGGACCACACTTTGACCGTTACTGAATTAGTACTCAGTTAGTGCAAATAAGTGATTTGCATTATCAAGAATAAACCCATCACTACCTAAACCAGCAGCAATAAATACAATTATAATTTTTATGAGAAGCTGTTGCTCCTGCAACACAGCTGCTTTGTCTAACTGGCTTTGTGCTTTATTATCCTAACAATGGGTGAAAAAGGTAGTAAGAATTTGTAGGAAAAAACTGAGAAGTGGTGACAAAAAAAAACTCTTGAGCAAAGTCTAGATGTAGTAAAATACTGAATTTGTTTGGTGAGGTTTAGGTTCATATAGCTATGCCTAAGACAGGGATGCTCAATCCCCAGGCCACAGTCTAGTACCCAGCCACACAGAAGGAGATGAATGTGAATGTCATCTGTATTTACAGTAACCGCCTCCACCCCATCACTCGAATTACAGCCTGAGCTCTGCCTCTGGTCAGATTGGCAGTGGCATTTGATTCTCATAGGAGCGAGAACCCTACTGTGAACCGCGCATGTGAGGGATCTAGGTTGTGCACTCTTAAGAGAATCTAATGCCTGATGATCTGTCATTGTGTCCCATCACCCCAGATGGGACTGACTAGTTGCAAGACAACAAGCTCAGGGGTCCCACTGATTCTACATTATGGTGAGTTATATAATTATTTCATTATATATTACAATGTAATAATAATAGAAATAAAGTGCACAATAAATGTAATGCACCTGAAACATCCTGAAACCATCCCCTTAACCCCAGTCCATGGAAAAATTGTCTTCCACAAAACCAGTCCCTGGTGCCAAAGGTTGGGGACCACTTCCCTAAGAGCTATTTTTAAGTCTTGAAATTCTTGTGGAAAAATATAATTCACTGCAAGCACAAACTGTTTTCTTTCATTCAATCATTTTCAAAACACTATTGTTTCTAAAACATAAACTTCCTTAGAAATGCAACAATCAGTTCACAGTGGGAAGAACTGCATTTTGTTTTGCCTTCAACTATTTATACTGATCAGCAATTTATAAATTTGACTCATTCTTAACGGTGCTAACCACAGTTAAAATTCTTCTATCCAGACAACATATACTGTGAAACAAAAAAGCAAAGTGTGGAAAGTTTAATAAATTACAGGTGTGTTTCCAGAAAAACAAAATTTCTAATGTTAAATTCTTCATTAGCCCATTTAAAAATATATATATATTTAGCATACATATACTTTGTACACTACATTTCACATGTAATTGATGATAACCCACTTACCTACTGTTGGAGTATTGGCAGCACTTAATGAAGCAGATGATGAGATAGAAGAAGAACTTTCTGCCCGGGCTAATGGTGCAGCAGGAGGTGGGCTGGTGTTGGAAGTTACAGGTGGGCTGAATGGCCTGGGCTTAAAAACAAAATGTTATTTATCAAAATGCTAAACCAATATACCTCTCTTGTTAGAGCAGATTTTTAAGTTATCAGGTAAATTTAACATACCAAACCAAATTTACTGTGTGAGTTTCTTATAACTTAGTATCAGAGATGCCATATATCAAATCATTTTTAAGAACATACTAAAACCTGAAAAGGTTATTTTGAAATAATGCTGTAAAAAAGGTCTTTGGGCATAAAAATTTTCCTGTATTTAAAAAAGTATGTTTAAGACAGATTCTCAGAAGTTAAATTAGTTTAAACAGTATAAATGTTCTTCTTCCCAAACTGCTTCCCAAAAGCGTTGTTCACTTTACCTGACTACAAATATGAGAAAATTATTTCTCTACACCCTTGCAGAAACAAATGGATGAGTCACAGAAGAAAAAGGGATTAAACTTTTTTTTCTAATTTGGAAAATAAAAATGAAACTTTCACTTTTACTTTCATGAATGGGTTGATGTAATTTGGGGAGGTTTTAGTATTATCTGAGCTTTCACTAACCCTTTGCCTTATTTTCTTACAAGTATTTCCCTCCTTAAATATTGCTTGTCCTTTACACTTTTGGTGTTTACAAATCTGATCACAATTTCCTCAGTAATTCCTTGTAATGTTTCCTCACTGTGAAAACTCACTCCATACAAAGGTTAGAGAGACTCAATTCTGTTGTCTTCCCAATTTTCTAATTAAACATAAAACAAATATAAAAAATATAACTCCAATTCATTTATCTTTTACTTTGGTGAACGGATTTTTTTCCTTCCAAGTTCCTAACTGTACCAATAATTCATCAGCAACACTTCCTGAGGTGTTTTGCTTTCTTAAAAAATAGGCATATTTGTCTTCATTTAAAAAAAAAAAAAAAAAAAAAAAAAAAAACCTTTTCCTGCTTACAAAAGTATTAGGCAAGTAGATATTTATTTAGTGCCTACTATGTGTCTGACCCTGGATTAGGTACTAGATACAAAGCTGTGAACAAGAAAGATAACTGTCCTCAGTTATTTGAGGAACATGGAAAAAAAAAGGTAAAAACAAAACCCTACTTGCATTCATACACTAGTCAACTCTTCATTGCATGAATATAAACTTACAGATATTCATTTTAATAAAACTGTCATTTTATTGCAAAAAGCGTTTTATAATTTGTAACCCCCCACCCATTTAACATTTATTTTTTCCAGAGTACAGCTTTCTGATGACTCATTATGATGGACAATAGGTTGAAAAAATTCAGCAGGATGCTAAAAATGCAGCTGTATATATATGCACACCAAGGTGGTATAGGACATTGGAGTGAACAGATACCGATCAACAGCTAGTCTGAAACTCACAAGCTTGGAAAAAGTCTTGAGATCAACTACTGTGGGACATTTCTCCTATGGCAACATAACCTCAAGGCCAATACAATGTGACTGCCTTTTTAATTTTTTTTTAGGTAAAGGCAAAAACAGCTCTTTTCTCAAGTGGTTTTCTCTAATTTTAGAATTATGCTATCTACTACAGTGGCCAATAGCACGTGAAATGTAACTAGTCCAAATTGAGATGTGCTATAACACACAAAGTAAATTTTGAAGACACGGCATACACACAAAAGGAATGTAAAAATCTCATTTTTATAATTGAATGTGTTAAAATAATATTTTTATATAGCAGATAAAATACATTACAATGAATTTCACTGTTTTTCTATGTGGCTACTAGAAAATTTTAAATTATATGTTGCTTATATTATATTTCTGTTGGACAGCATTGCTTTAAAACAATGTTTCTGAAACATTAGCATGCATCAGAATCGCATGGAGGGCTTGTTAATAATACACAGTTGCTGGGCCTCTCCCCTGAATTTCTGATTTGCCTGGGGTGGAGCCAGAGAAACTATTTCTACCAAATTCCCTGGTGATGCTAATGCTACTGATCTGGTACTGCACTTTGGGTGCCCCTGCTCTAGAACAACGAGTGGGTAGGCAGGATGTGGTTATAGAATCCTTTGAGCATCTGGTGAAAGCTATGAGCTCTCTCCAGAAAAATGCACACATGAGCACGCAAAAAAAACAAAAAAGGCACTCCAGTGTACAGCTGGAGAAAATTTAAATCAACATAACCTCTCTGGTGGGCAATACAGAAATAATTATCAGGAGTCTTAAAAATGTACATAGAGTTTAGTTCATAAATTACACTTTTAAATTTTTTTATTAAAAAAATGAACGCTAGAAACCATAAGGATAGTTATTAAGACATCGTTTATAATAACAGAAACATGAAACTAAATGTTAAATTTCTGAAAACTTTTAGAAATTTAATTCTGACAACAGGGTAGAAGACAGAGCACTCATATATTGAAATACTCTGTAGCCACTTAAAATGGTGCTCCCTGAAGCTCAGAGGGTGGTTTCTAGAAAGCTCTCAAGGATGGGGAGAGGGTGGTGTATGGTGATAGGGGGATGATGTGAAGGATTCAACTATGAGTCCCACTTTATTTTAATATATTAATACTTACAATTTAAAGTTATTTGGCAAAAGATTCTATCACTTCAAAGAAGCCTGAAGACTATAAAATAAGAATAATTCATTCAGCTACATGGATGGAACTGGAGGCCATTATCCTGAGTGAAATAACTCAGAAACAGAAAAGTCAAATACCTCATGTTCTCACTTATAAGTGGGAGCTAAACAAAGGTTACACATGGACATATACAGTGGAATAATAGAGAGTGAAGACTACAAAAGGTCAGAGGATGGGAAAAGGGTAGGGATAGAAAAAGTACCTGTTGGGTACTGTTGGGTACGATATTCACTACTCAGTTAATGGGTACACCAAAAGCCCACATTCTGCCAGTATGCAATATATGCATGTAATAAATCTGCACTTGTATCCCCTAATTCTATAAATAAAATTATAATCAAACAATAATTCATGATTATTCTTGAATTATATACTTGCAAGTGGAAAACAAATTAGAAATATGTAAAGTATGACTTTTTATTTAAAAATATGCCTATACCATTAATAACTTTTTGAGCAACTATTTGCATTCAACAATGTACTGTTTTACATGTATTAACTCATTTAAGTCTCACAACCTAGTATCATTACACATATTTTATCCATGAGGCAACTAAACTCTGATTAAATAACTGCTTAATGTTGCTCAGCTAATAAGTGGCTAATAAGCTAGTACTTTTAACTGTATTTTACTGCCTCTGGATAAACACGCATTCCAAAAAATGTTAACAGTAGTTATCTTTGGGTGGTGAAATACAGAGGAAATTTATAATTTTCTTTCTTTGCTTTCTCTGTTTTCCAAATTTTACAACATGATCATTTCCTGTTTTTACAATCAGGAAAAAAATCAATTTATTAAAATGTACTTAAAGTCCTAGTCATAACTTGATTTAAAAAAGAGAATGAAATATTTTAAAATGTAGTAATTTCTGTATTACTTAAATATTAATCTTCTCCTTGGCAGCTTGCACCTAGTCTTTCATTTCACTTCCACTAAGTCTGTTCATTTGGAAAAGAAAGATAACACCATTTCAATATCTGGTGCCAAAGCTTTTCAATATATTCACTGAACATTTCATAACTGTGTACCACCCAACAGGCATCATGCAAAGTACTGAGGATACGAGACTGACGAAGGCATAGGCCAGTAAGGATAACACACACACAGAAAGTACATACAAGGTGATATGTGAACTAACAGAAATATAAGCAAACTATCTGGGTATAAGGAAGAGAAGTGAAGGAATGATCAAAGAGGGCTTTGCCTAGGTGGCGATATTTAGCTAGGTCTTAAAGAAAGAGGTCAACATAGAAAACTGAGGGGCATCTGAGATAGAGCACAGGAGGAAGACATGGACATGTGAAAGAGCATGATGTGTTTCAGGAACACTGAAAAGTTTCAAGTGGCTGGAATCTAGGCTGAAAAGGGGAGAAAGATGGACAGTTAGTATAGGTTGTTGAGGCAGCTTTATAAAGACTCTTGTACATTCAGCTAAAACATTCAACCATACAGACTGAGAAACCACTGGAAATGTGTATCAAGGGAAAAAAGATTAAACTGGACTTATAAATTTAATTCTGGTTATTAAACTGGCAATTAGTGTAGAAGACGAAGCAAAGCAAACCAGATCAACGGCAAGTAAACTGGTTTGGGAGAGCCTCACTGAATAGAGTCTATAGATTTTCTCTATCTGATGACTTTTAAAAACCAATGATTTCCCACCCACGCATGTACTTTTATAAAGTCAACTGGATGATGTGGACTCCAGTCTCCTTATGTGTAAAATTTTAAATGCCGAGCTTAGATGCCTTCCATGATCCTCCTTGCAGTATATACTTTTAAGGTCTAAGAACAAGCCACCATTTACTTCCTTAACATTTGACTTTAAGTAGAATTATATGAAAACTGCTTCTTTATTGTGAGACAATGGATACTGAATGGTAGTCTTATAATGTGCCAACTTTCTCAGGAAATCTGTTTCCTCCTGGACAATGTCCTGTTTCACAGGTATGATCACTGAGGTAATAAGGAAAAGAAAAGGAAGCATTAGCTGGGAAAATGTTTCTATACTATGAGGATGTGGGTAGAAAACTTCAAGCAATTAACTAAAAGGGCATATAGAAAAATATCATTTGCATCTTAAATCAAAACAGTTATATAATTTTTTAAAAACCTGAGTACATACTATTTCATTAATCCCACTGAGTTTGCCTGAAGTAAGCTTTGGTCTGGAAGCAGGCCTCGGAGGTGGGACAATGGTGCCTACAGAAAGAGGAGTTGTGGGCCTGGCTGGTTGAGGGGAAAAAGAGAATTTGAAGAAAATCATTAGTATGCAGCAATCCTTACATAAAGACATTCTATTATAAAGAAACTGTTGGTAATCAAAGCTCATTTTTCAGGAGGCTCTTTTTTTAGATGTAATCACAGATGTTGAAATACTGGGAATCTATCAAATACGTTTTATTTTGAAGTGACCAGTAATATTCCTGAAAAAAAGTTAACCCTTCAATAACTGACACATATAAATTTTATTCCTGTTTCAATTATCTACACATATAAAAATTAAATCTGATATATTAGCTGATGAGAACAAACCAATTTTAGGTCAAAGGTCATTTGTTTATTGCCAATACATCTATTTTACAGATAGTAATTCCAGACCAAAAGGTTCTGAAGCTGTACCTCCAGAATAATATTGTAAACTCTAAATAAAATACTTACCTTAATTAAAATTATTAAATTTGACTTTTAAGTTGAACCACATTGTAACATTTTGGTGGGTAACATTATTTGAAATAATTAGATATTCTATTAGTTTACAAAAAAAAAATTCCCCAAATCACTACAGTTAACTTTGGAAAGTGTTCAAAATAATATCTTAAATTGCTCCTAAGTCCTATATAAATTTGGTGTTGAGTTTTCAATGCCATTTGCTAATTTTACAAGTCAGAAATATCTGTATTCTTAATCTCATCACAATGTAAATTACTGGATAAATGTCAATGTATACATCATCAAAAGTCACAAATGTATTAGCATAATCAAAGCAGGAGTAAAAAAATGGAAGTAAATAGGTTTAAACCCTCTTTAAAGTCATGTTTAATAATCATTAATAAATTAAATGATTTTCAAAGCCCTTTGGTTCACACTAAAATACAGGCTATAATTCAGAGACTGAAAAATATAATGGGTGGAAAGAAATATATTCAGTATGTTTTCAAAGTTTAGAGATGTACAAAATTAAAAATATATAAGTGGGCCTAAGTATACACATGGGGAAATAAACTGCAAAGCTGAAGGCCTTTAATCATCAATGGAGGAATCAAGGAGGCATGAAAGGAACACGCATACAGGTAGTAGGAAGAGACCTAAAGAAAAAGGTAGTCACACAGGATTGAAAGTTGTACATGCATGAGAGGTAGGGAATCACTTAGAAAGCATACCATAATAAGAGATAAAAGATGCAAGCGCTGTTCAGGTTGCTTAAGGAAAATAAAAAAGCTGGTAAATCAAGCTTAGATTCTGAGGCCACTGTCTTTTTCCAGTCAGTTCCCGTTCTTTCATGCTGCACAAACACTTGAAGCTGTACACTGGAAGAAATGTGCACAAAAATCTGAGGCCCATAACACCTCCCTGTGTATTACATGTCTACTTTAAAGATATGTTCATTATCAATGAAACCAGCACTAGCCTATGTTAAGTTATTTCAAACTTGTGAGAGAGTTTACACAGCAGAGGCATTTATTACTGATCAAGTGGCCTGTCCAAACGGCATTTATATCGACTCAAACCAAGCCTGGTAGAAGTAGTAAGTTCAGTCAAAATTTGCTTTTTGAGAAAAGCTAATAACAATACTTATTAACACCACTGTTTATAAATGAATCTATATTATATCTGCACAGGTCAATTAGGCACTGCTTCTAGAAGCCTCTGAAGGAGATAACTGCAATTGTTTACATTCTTCAGTGTCCTATGTTTTATTTTTTGCTGGTGGTGGGGTGGAGCTCACTGCTACAAATTTCTATTAGAAGCAGTGTTTCAAGAAATATGAATTGACCTGTGAAGTATAAAAAAACCTTGGCGAAAAGGGCTACTCTATATCTGCCCTCAGACATTAACTAAAGTGAATAGACAAAGCATGCTTGCCATACCATTCTTTATCTGAACAAAAGTGGAAACTAATCTAGAATCTAGAAGCAATAATGATGATGTAGAAGAAATAGCAGCAGCACTGTTAGCTGCTTCTGTAGGTACATTTTCAAAACATGTAATATTAGGCAAAGGTCACTGTGATCCTCAGAAATGCAGCTGTTGGAAGAAATCCCATCCAAAGCATTAGGAAACCTAAAAGTATTTTCAGCTTTACAATGCAATCTCTGGAATGCCTTCTGAGCAGCACTGGAGCTATTAATTGCAACAAGTTCATCAGTAAAGAAAATCCACTGACTTCACGGCCATGAAGCAAAAGGAACTTTATCTGTGCTCTCTAGTGGTGCTGTTACAGCAGAATAAAGTAGAGATTTTGGGGAAAAGTCTGGTGATGGACTTTCTAGACTCAGAATCTGACCGGGTTTCAAGTAAATGTTCAATTATCACACACCCAGGAAAATCAGTGAGAAAGGAAGTGAAGTTCCTACTCTGCTCTGTAAGGTCAGATGAATAAGAACAAAACAAAAAACTAGAAGCAACAGGAAAATTCTAGAACTAAAATATAAATCCATATAGCCAAAAAGTTATCTTGTTTTAATTATTTGAAACTAGAAAATTTAATAATACACAGAAGAAGAGCATAAGTTCAAACTACATTAACTGAAGAAAACAAGTATGTACATTAGAAACTTAAAATGCATATGAAAAACTGAAGGTCCAAAATTATATAAAGTCAGAGTTATTCCTGTTTTCCCAGAGGAGCAAAGGTAACTATTTACAGTCAGTACAAGATCTAAAAAGATTTGACAAGGTGGCAAAGCAATAATGCTGTGTATGCATGGTACTCAACAAAGTTCATCATTGTCCTGTGATAAAACTGCCCCAGGAACTACATCGGAATACATCAATGCTCAAGTTAATATTTAAAACCAGCCCAATATTTTTCAAAAAATAATTTTAAGGTTTTTGTTTTTGTTTTTTTGCGAGCACAAGAGTTCAATTAATTCATGGGCAGAGAAAACAGTCTGGCACCTACCAAAGGGGAGGTAAGTGTAAGATATTTGTGTTAAATTTTTAAAAATACATATATTGATGTTTATATATATTCATATCTGACATAAACATGAATGCTTATTTATAGTCTACATGGTATAAGATGCAACTGAAACTACTTTTCAGCCAAGCCCTAATCAACATTTTAAAACATGTAACAACACTGGGATGCTTAATTATCAGTTATTAACTGATTGATTGAAATTATTTTTTAGCCTGCTTTAAGATGAGGTCAGTGATGAATTAAGATTCTGAAAGACAAACAGGAGAGTAGGGAATGATCTCACAACCTGGACTTTGCTAAAATGTTAAAATGGGTACCTGGGTAGAGGATGTTAAGATGGGAGAGAAGTGCATTGCAAAGAATGGTGGGACAAAATTTAAGACTTGTTGTAACTAGCGAGTACTAAGAAAACATAAAAATAAGTGAAATAAAAATTTCAGATAAAATGCCTATTTCATAACTTCACTTAGGACCAGTTCTGTAAAACAGGATAATCCCAATTATGAATTAGTTTGATCAATAATTATATTCTGTTCAAGTGAAGACTTAACAGTAATTACTATATAACAGGATAACTATCTATTTTGAGCATCACTAACATTTTTTTGAAAGGCAAAATTTATAATATTACTTTTCATACTATATAGGAAGATTTAAAAATGCATACTGAAGTGAATTTTAAAACCAGCAAAAAGTTAATAAATATTGTATCATTTCTTAACGGCCAAACATTAATGACCACTAAATGAAAACGAACAATTTTTTACCTGAAGTGATGGTGATATGAGCCATCTTTAGACAAGTAGCAAAAGGAAGAAAGAGTACTTTTATAAAAAGAAAGAGACTATACTAGAGAAAATATCAAGAAACAATGAGCAGAATTATGAAGAAATTTCTATATAACTAAAACCTCTGTGATACCAATCTGAAAAATTTTATTCATAATGGGATATTAATAAAATTTGAAAATACTGCTGAGAACTCCTTATTCTAAATGCATAATACCATTCCGATATTTTTACTAAACAAAAGAGAGATTTGGCAACAACATCAGGTTTTCCTGTACAATTACTTTCCTTATATAATACATATATAAGGTTAATTTTATAATACTAAATAGTAATAAATGCTCAATGAAAAAGGCTATAAAGCCACTTCAGATTATGTTCAACTACCTTCTATTGACTGTTTCTTGCTGTTTTACAAGTATTAAGTACAGATTACTTTCCCTTCAAACGGTCAAATAGCATTTAGTGTTTAGAGTTAAGGTTTCTTATAATCCACTTATAGTTTCTTTTAAAAATATTTTGTTTCTAAACAGTCTAATTTTAAAAACCAATATTTAATTTTTAATAGTAAGATATTTCAACATGGCTTTTTTGTTGTTGCTGTTAATCTGCTAAAGTGTGATAGACAAAACAATGGCTTTAGAATAAGTAAGAGCCGGGTTTGAAACTTGTCTTCATCATTTACTAGCTACATAAACTTGGAGAAGTTACTTATTATCTCTGAGCTTTACTTTTTTCATCTATAAAACAGGGACAACAAAAACTTCATGCTGCTGTTAATGTGGTAAAATTAAATAGAATGTGTGGCACTCCTAACAAAATTACCTAGCATGAACTAGACAGATTTAAGTTCTTGCCCCATGATTCCAGCGCTTCCTTAACCCCAAATACTGGATGGCAATTCTTAAGTCCCAGAGAAGAGAGTAGAAAATCAATTAAAATTGATTTTATTTTCTTGTTTTGAACAAGCAGTGGTTTTATTAAACATACATTTTTGATGCCTGCTGTTTGACTAATGAAAAGAGAAACTTAATATATTCTTGCCAAAACAACTAAAAAGCATTTATCAACTTCTTTCATAAACTGCTTGGGAAGTGTTAAAGCCTTTCTAGAAAGCAGTTTGGCAGTAAGTATCATGGACATCATCTTGTAACCCATAAGTTTTAAATTGATAAATTATTACAAGCATATTGAGACATATGCACAAAATTTGTTATTTCTATGAATGTTCATAATACTAGAAAATTAGATGCAACTTAAACTTCCATCAAGAAAGAACATTGATAGGTGTTTTGTACTTGAATTATCTATAAACAATAAGAATTATTATTTGGATAATGATATAAAATGCCTAGAAATAAACACGGCAATTTAAAAAAACACTTAGTATTTTACACGTTTATTGTTAAGTCACAGAGTATCTAAGAGAACAAAACCAAAATAAAATCACTTTTATTTGGCAATACAGATGACAAATTTTTAGAAATTTTGATCATTAAGTACAACGCATAAAAAGTGAATGAGAAAAAGCAACTAAAGTATTCCTTATACTTTAAAAAAACCCATATATATATATACATATATATATTTACCTGATGATGATGAAGTTAGTGAAGATGAAGATGAATCAAGAGATGGTCCAAATAGGGGGTCCCAAGCAAGTAAATCACTGGTTCCTTTTCTACCATAATATTTTAAAAGTAAAAATTTTAACAAAAGAATATTTTATTAGTATAACATTTCTAGTCACTTATTTGTAAAATAATTCTATAGAAAGAATTCTAACAGCTCAATAAACATAATTAAAAGTTGGGGCCAGGCACCATGGCTCATGCCTATAATCCCAACAGTTTTGGAGGCTCAGGCGGGAGGATCACTTGAGACTAGGAGTTCAAGATCAAGTCTGGGCAACATACATAGCAAGACTCAGTATCTATAAAAAAAATTTTTTTTAATTAGCCAGGCATGGTGGTGCATGCCTGTAGTCCTAGCTATCCGGGAGGCTAAGGAAGATCACTTGAGCCCATGAGTTCTGGGCTGCAATGAGCTATAATTGCACCACTGTACTCCAGCCTGGGTAACAAAGCAAGACCCTGTCCCTAAAAAAAAATTTTTTTTTAATTTAAAAGTTGGATACTCTACCAGTAGTATATGTGTAGAAATTAATTAACAGATTTAACAGCCAATATTTGTTAGAAGCATAACCTAAGATAGCATGTGAAGTTAGCAGAGGAGAATGGGGAAGATTAATTCCCATTCATCATGCCTTGTTAGACTCAACAACCTTGGGGGCTGTCATAATGGGAATAATAATTTCAGCTTTACATATAAAAAAGAGCAGCACACGTCTAAATGAACTGCCCAAAGACATACAGCTACTTGATTCTAAAACAGGCTCAGGTCTGCTGGTTCACACACAGCACCCAATCCTGAACAGAAAATTTAAGTGGTATAAAATTGGGTTAAAATTTTATAAGGCCATACTTATTTTCAAAGATGAAGAAAAAGGGTAAAGTGATTTTTTTAAGCCCTTAAGTACAGAAAGATGGCTTACATATTTTAATGTATCAAATTGCCATTATTTTAAAAATTTTTAGGAAATCTTACACAAAAAAACAGGCCCTCTATAATGAAGTGCTGTAATTATCTAAGAGTACATATCCAGCATCTCAACATGCACCTACATGAAAGCACACTACACCTCGTACAATAAAGCCTAGCATTGCAACTGCATGATTCCTAAAAACAGTTTTAAAACACTCAACAACTTATCTTTAAAAATGATACATCCAATAAATACCACCACTGTGCTCAATTAGTACCTCAAAAGTATCAAATAATTGTAAACTACCTATTTAATTAAGCCTACTTTTACTTGTGTTTTACATTAACTCTGGCCAGGCTTGATGGCTCACGTCTGTAATCACAGCACTTTGGGAGGCTCAGGAGTCTGAGTCCAGGAGTTCAAGACCAGCCTGGGAAACAGCAAGACCCAGTATCTTTTTGGAAAAAAATTAGCTGGGAGGCAGGGGTGGGAGGATTGTTTGAACCTGGGATGTTAAGGCTGCAGTGAGCCATGATCACGCCACTGCACTCCAGCCTGAGAGACAGAATAAGACCCTGTCTCAAAACAGACAAGCAAAAAACCATTAACTCAAAGACAGTATTCTTACTGATGGACACAGAAGTAAAAAGCGACCCATCCAACATTGGCTTTTTTTTTTTTTTTTTTTTTTAAGAAGAGCTGGCAACATGCCTTCTGGCCTCTCTCCCTTTTCAACTTGAGACACTTCTCTGTTTTGAAGCTTATGAAGTATATTATTTTATAAGGTCACAGTCAAAACTGAAGAAAGAAATGAGAAAATTCCCATGAGACTAAACAGCTGAAATACAGATATGTATGAACTTAGGGTTTCATCATTTATTTAGAAGTAGTGAGGCTACCAAGGCCAACTGTGGTTAAATGGATTTCTTTCTTATTGTAAAAGGACATATTACCAAATGAGAAATAAATTTAAACTTCTAAAAACTCCAACAGGGCATTTGACAGCTCAGAAAACAGGATGATTAACAAAACTTTACGGGAATTAAAACTATAGAGCTAATAAAACTCTAGAAAAAAGGACAAAAGGATACTTAAAATGTAAGTGTGTGGAAGAAGAGATGAAAAGGTGGAGCACAGAAGATTTTCAGGGCAGCAAAAATACTCTGTATGATACTATAATGATGAATACATGTCCTCACGCATTTGTCCAACACCAAGAATGAACCCTAATGTAAACTGTGGACTTTATGTGATTATGATGTGTCAATCAATGCAGGTTCACTGATTGTAACAAATGTACCACTCTGGTGAGAGAATCTGACTGTGAGAGAGACTGGGCATATGAAGCGGCAGGGAGCATAAAGGGAAATCTCTGTGCTTTCCATTCAATTTTGCCATGAATCAAACACTGCTCTAAAAAATAAAGTCTATTTTTTAAAAAAGAATTAAACATGGAAACTTACTCATTGGGTGGAGCAGATGGCTTTGATTTTGTTAACTCCTCATCTAATTAAAAAATTAAAATATTATGAAAACTTCATAATCTGAGAAATAAAATATTTTAATGAAAAAGAGAAACTGTATACACATAACACTATGACAATTAAAAATTTTGGAATTGATAATGTAAATACAAACAATAATGAAGAAAAAGTAAATTAAGATTTTAACAAGTTTTCTATTGTGTACATTAAAATAACTGAAACTACTAAATCCTGATTTCTTCTAATACCTTTAGTAAGAAATTACTTAAGTCAATTAAACTACGATAGTCATTAAAATTGCTGTTTAGAAAAGAGAAAATATGGGTTGCAACTTTAAAAATAAGAAAAATGTTTAAATACATAAATTCTATTTAGGAATTTTAATTGATGAATCATGAATGCATTTTTCAAGTTCTAAGAATACTATTAGTGATTATTACATTGACAAAAAGTAGTTATTAACTCTTGAGGATGTCATATTTTGAAAAATTAAGAATCTTATAGCAAGCTGGAGCAAATCTCTTTATAAGATAGTTCGTTTTGCTACCTTTTGCATTTGTAATGTGCCTCATTTCACAAGCAAGTGGTAAACAGGGGAATAGCATCATTAATGCAAAACTCACATTGGTGCATAAGCAATTTTTCCTGCACCTTCATGTTTTCTTTGCATCACCAAGCAATACCTGATGCAAAGTATATCAATATGAGTAACTTCCACAAACTATGGAGGAGTATCACAGTACATGATACCCATTCACTCTACATTTTTCACTTGGCTCAGTTTGGTTGGTTGGTTTGCCTCAGTGTTTACTGTGCTATTCTTCAATATTTCTGCACTTTGCTCTCATCTCCACAACTCAGCACCCTCCATTTATCCTCATTTTCCTCACACCCCCTATCATTAAGCTACCATCAACATTTCTTTAAAGATAAAATCCTTACTTTTATTTATTTTGGTATTTATTATTAATTTACTAGGTCTTTTAAACTGTGTTAGAATTTTTATTAAGACTGATGTTAAAGTTTTTGTTAAGTATTCTGTTAACAAAAGTACATAGCTTTTGAGTGGGCTGCTTCAACTATTTTTCCCACAACTCTTTGTTATTTTTAATGCATGATTCTGCAAAAGGTATTAGCACCCTAGAAAAGTTTTTAGTATAATTACGTTTTCAGTATAATTAAATTTATAATCGAATTTGTAATTGTGACATAACTTAAAAATAGGGAAAGCTCAATATTACTCATCTTATAAATGAAATGTCTTCTAGTTTATAAGACACAGAATGCCAGTGAAACCGTTTAACATTCTTAATCAGAAGTTACTTTTTGGCTTTGGTGATTTCTGAAAAATGTTGTAGCCATGTATTAAAGTTTAAAGCATGTCTCTCAGCTCTACAGGAAATAATATAGATATGTTGTTTTCTATTTAAAATAATTGTCCTTCTAGCCATTCAGCAGGGTTCATGATGAGAAAAGATCATTTATTTCTACAGCTACATAAGGGTAAAAGATTAACAAATTGCCTTATAAAGTTTAATAGACATAAAATAAGCAATTCAAATGTCATACTTACTAGACAAATTCCGATTCATCTGTACCTAAAACAGAGATGCAAAATAGGTACCATGAAACAAATTAATTTGATAATGAAATATTTGGTAAAATGTTAATACTAGGAACCGAATTTTACATCATTTTTAGTATATCTGCTCAATTGTAAAGTCTATTTACATAAAAGATATAGAGAAAAAACTCAGTAGTTTTTGTTTTACAGTAAAAAGTAATACATGTAGTTTTAACACCTAATGTTTTTAAAATATTAAAGCAATATCTACAGCAAAACACTAAAACTTGCTAATCTGAAAATTTAATACAAATATTTTGAAAGTCAATCCTCAAAAATTACAATGATTTTAAGTCAATGGGAAAAAATATAAAATCTTGTACTTACTGGACTGTGTCTCTAGTAGTACATGGAAGAAAAAGAAAATTAGGTTAGAATTCTGAATACTGTATTTTTCTGTTCTAATAATTAATCATTCCCTATTCAATCATATCTAAAATACATACACCTTAAAATACATACACTGTCAGCTGGGAAAAAGTTAAGCAAATTAGGCAGCAAAATATATTCAGATACAATCTTTTCTAATCCAATATTAACTATCAAAATTGTTTTATTATTTTCATAGTATGAAATTAATGCAAGTTCACTGTTTTAAAAACAAACAGAAAAGAGAAGACTACAAAAGAAAAACTTTAAAACTATTCACAATCTATCCATATATTCCTCTAGCCTTTTATTTTACATATTTACACACATATTTTAAATTAGTTATGCTCTGACATCATATACATTTGGTTTGCAACCTCATACTTTGTATATATTCACCTCACCACTTTTTTTGTTTTTTTGAGACGAAGTCTCGCTCTGTTACCCAGGCTAGAGTGCAGTGGTGCAATCTCGGCTCACTGCAACCTCCACCTCATGGTTTTCAAGCAATTCTCCTGCCTCAGCCTCCCGAGCAGCTGGGACCACAGGCGCATGCCACCATGTCCAGCTATTTTTTTCTATTTTTTTTAGTAGAGACAGGGTTTCATTGTGTTAGCCAGGATGGTCTCGATCTCCTGACCTTGTGATCTGCCCACCTCAGCCTCCCAAAGTGCTGGGATTACAGGCGTGAGCCACCACACCAGGCTGTATACTCACCATCTTTTAAGCAACTCTGTACTTCAACATCAATCTTAATGTTAAATAGTAATGGTACAATAAAACCTCATTTCAGAAATATTTTTGGTAGAAAGAAAATAGTTTTGAAACTAAATTCTGAGGTACATGACTGGGAGAAAAACCACCTTTTTTTCCAAACAAATACATGTAACTACTTAAAATATGTAATTAGACAATAATATGAAATGGAGAGAACCTTTATTCTTCATTATCAAGAAGAACAGATTTAATGTCAATCAATGATGATCACATATAGGTATACTTAACTGTCATCCTAAGAAATGCTTTTTTCACATAGTGTAACATTTTTAAATTTAAAATTGACATCAATGAGGAAAAAATTACTAGGATAATGTTTTATTTCTCCCTCAAATCCTATTAAGCACGGTATTTTAGAATTGAGGAATTAACTATTACCACTAAGAACTCTTATCCATGCCTTTCCTTGTTTGAAAAGTATGGGAAAATAAATGTTACAGTGGCAGACTTTAAAACAATGCAAATAGGGCGGCAAGCCCAAGATGGCTGAATAGGAACAGCTCCAGCCTCCAGCTCCCAGCATGAGTGACACAGAAGACGGGTGATTTCTGCATTTTCAACTGAGGTATCGGGTTCATCTCACCGGGGAGTGCCAGACAATCGGTGCTGGTCAGCTGGTGCAGCCCGACCAGTGAGAGTTGAAGCAGGGCGAGGCATCGCCTCTCACCTGGGAAGTGCAACGGGGAAGGGAATCCCTTTTCCTAGCCAAGGGAAACTGAGACACACAACACCTGAAAAATCGGGTAACTCCCACCCTAATACTGTGCTTTACCAAGGGTCTTAGCAAATGGCACACCAGGAGATTATATCCCACACCTGGCCCAGAGGGTCCCATGCCCACAGAGCCTCCCTCATTGCTAGCACAGCATCTGAGATCTAACTGCAAGGCGGCAGTGAGGCTGGGGGAGGGGCGCCCGCCATTGCTGAGGCTTAAGTGGGTAAACAAAGCTGCCAGGAAGCTCGAATTGGGTGGAGCCCACTGCAGCTCAAGGAGGCCGGTCTGCTTCTGTAGATTCCTCCTCTGGGGACAGGGCATAGCTAAACAAAAAGCACCAGAAACCTTGGCAGAGGTAAATGCCTCTGTCTGACAGCTTTGAAGAGAGCAGTGGATCTCCCAGCACGGAGGCTGAGATCTGAGAATGGACAGATTGCCTGCTCAAGTGGGTCCCTGACCCCTGAGTAGCCAAACTGGGAGACATCACCCACTAGGTGCAGACTGACACCTCACACCTCACACGGTGGGGTATACCCCGGAGACGAAGCTTCCAGAGCAAAAATCAGACAGCAACACTTGCTGTTCAGCAATATTCTATCTTCTGCAGCCTCCGCTGCTGATACCCAGGCAAACAGGGTCTGGAGTGGACCTCAAGCAAACTCCCACAGACCTACAGCTGACGGTCCTGACTGTTAGAAGGAAAACTAACAAACAGAAAGGATACTCACACCAAAACCCCATTAGCACGTCACCATCATCAAAGACCAAAGGCAGATAAAACCACAAAGATGTGGAAAAAGCAATACAGAAAAGCTGGAAATTCAAAAAATCAGAGCACATCTCCCCCTCCAAAGGAACGCAGCTCATCGCCAGCAACGGAACAAAGCTGGGTGGAGGATGACTTTGACGAGCTGAGAGAAGAAGGTTTTAGTCGATCAAACTTCTCAGAGCTAAAGGAGGAACTACGTAGCCAGCGCAAAAAAACTAAAAACCTTGAAAAAAGAATGGATGAACGGATGACTAGAATAATCAATGCAGAGAAGACCTTAAAAGAACTGATAGAGATGAAAACCATAACACGAGAAATACATGACAAACACACAAGCTTCAATAACCGACTCGATCAACTGGAAGAAAGAGTATCAGCGATTGAAGATCAAATGAATGAAATGAAGCGAGAAGAGAAGTGTGGAGAAAAAAGAGTAAAAAGAAATGAACAAAGCCTCCAAGAAGTATGGGATTATGTGAAAAGACCAAATCTACATCTGATTGGTGTG
>NW_012099654.1:5680847-5683817 GCF_000951045.1 Mandrillus leucophaeus
TTAATGGGTGCAGCACACCAACATGGCACAAGTATACATATGTAACAAACCTGCACGTTGTGCACATGTACCCTAGAACTTAAAGTATAATAAAATTTAAAAAAATGCAAATATATAATTTAATCTTTAAATTCACTTTTATAAAATTCCCTCTGACATAAGGCTCACAAAACATAGAAGAAACACTTCAAAATTAGATGAGGCAAAAATTAATACTGCCAATTCAAAGAATTCTGCCAGAGACATATAGCACTGTTTATGAAATGCAACAAATGGCGGAAATAGTGAATTTTTGACATTTTCACTTTCTACTTTCAAAAGGAAGCAAAATTAAGCCAAACTCACAAGTCTATTTGCCTGTATACAAATTAAAAACTAAGTATTTCCTCAGCCAACATGCTTAACAATTGCTAAGTAATGTTTGACCAGAACAGATAGGTAAGAAAAAATAAAGCCTTTATATTATAGAGTACAAATGTGTTTGTACTTACAGATATTGCTGGGGAGAGTGTTATATTCCCTATAGATACTTTTAATTCATCCAAAGAAGCCATTGTGTGATGTGAGTTATTTGGATGCATAGGCTTAATTTCTATCCGATACTTCTTTGGTTCTTCATCTTCAGAGTCAGAATCACTAGATGAGTAGAAATGGTTCTCTTTGGTATGTGAGTTTCAGTTAAAGAATTGTTTTAAAATTACCTTAGATGTATAACCAGTTTTTCACACATCTATTTTTAAAAAAGAATGAAACCTTTAAGAGTAAAACAGACTTTGGGCCGGGCGTGATGGCTCACACCTGTAATCCCAGCACTTCGGGAGGCTGAGGCAGGCGGATCACAAGGTCAGGAGTTCGAGACCATCTTGGCTAACAAGTAGAAACCTTGTCTCTACTAAAAATACAAAAAATTAGCTGGGCATGGTGGCACGCACCTGTAGTCCCAGAGACTCAGGAGGCTGAGGCATGAGAATCACTTTCACCCAGGAGTAGGAGGTTTAAGTGAGCCGAGATCTCACCACTGCACTCCAGCCTGGGAGACAGAGTGAGACTTCATCTCAAAAAAAAAAAAAAAGAGTAAAACAGACTTTAACAGAAATAAGATTACTAACTTTTATTAGTATGTCAAGGCCGGGTGTGGTGGTTCACACCTGTAATCCCAGCACTTTGGGAGGCCAAGGCAGGTGGTTCACTTGAGGTCAGGAGTTCGAGACCAGCCTGGCCAATATAGTGAAACCCTGTCTCTACTAAAAATACCAAAATTGGCCAGACATGGTACGCACACCTGTAATCCCAGCTACTCGGGGGCTGAGGCAGAAGAATCGCTGAAACCTGGGAGGCGGAGGTTGCAGTGAGCCGAGATTGTGCCACTGCACTCCTGCCCGGGCAACAGAGCAAGACTCTGTCTCAAACAAACAAACAAAAAAACCAACATGTCAAATGACAAATAAGGAATCACATTTTATAATTAATAAAAAATTGGAAGAGGCTTTAAGTAATATACGATTTTCTTATAACTGCCTCCTTATATGCCAACATAATCCATAAGAATACCCAGATGATGAAAGGATATCATTCTGATTTGTTTCTGGTTTAATACTGTAGCCTTCTTCATCCACATCAGGAATGTTCTAAGGGAAAAAGAAAAAAAAAATTATGACAACTCCAACGTACAAAATTATTAGAGATTATCAAAGTAGCCTCAAGTATTACTAAGGAACCAAACCACTTCTCAGATATCAACAGGTTAACAAGATGATTAACACTGAAGAAAAATTACATCCTTTTAATTAGCTTCAAATCACACTCCATGCTTTGGATATCTGAAAGAGGGAAAACCTGCAAAATGAAACAGGAGAAACACAACTCATAATTTCAGGGCAAGAAATCACCGAGGTGGAGATCAATTCAGATTGCTCAAAATCTACAGTTTCTGTTATAAATGAGGAGGAATATGTTAGTTTAAAAAGTACATGTGATTTGAAAGCTATTACCAAGTTAAATATTCTTTTTGCTATAAGCTCTATGGAAATATAAGATCTAGCACCTCTTTACACAGTTTAAAGTTTGGGTGAACTAGCGAAACTATCTAAGACAAACCATCAGTGTCTGCCAACATGCCAGAGAGTGACAACCAGACACCATGTGTCTCATGAGAGAGGCAGGCCTGACAAAATAACACAAGACCAAAAAAAACTCGAACCTGGATCTGATCAAGCCTCTAGATCCAAATGCCAATTTAAATAATATAAAGAAGTAAAATATAATACAGTATGGCAATATAATCAGCAAAATCCAGACTAAAGGAAACTATAAAACAAACCACCTAGTCTTGCCAATAAAAACACAGAAAGCGGACTGGGTGCAGTGGCTCACGCCGGTAATCCCAGCACTTTGGGAGGCCAAAGCAGGCGGGTCATGAGGTCAAGAGATCAAGACCATCCTGGACAACATGCTGAAACTCCATCTTTACTAAAAATACAAAAGTTAGCTGGGCACGGTGGCGCGTGCTTGTAATCCCAGTTACTCCGGAGGCTGAGGCTGGAGAATGGCTTGAACCCAGGAGGTAGAGGCTGCAGTGAGTCAAGATCATGCCACTACACTCCAGCCTGGTGACAGAGCAAGACTCCGTCTCAAAAAAAACAAAAACAAAAACAAAAAAACCAGAAAGCTAAATAGAGAGGGAGGGAGGGAAGAGGAACATATAGATCAAGAGAGACTTAAGACATATCAACAAATTCAAACAAAGCATAATAAAACAGACATCAAAGATGATAAATATAAATACTGAACGGTTATTTGAAAATAATGAGTTGTAAATTATTTCTAGATGTGATGATATTGTGATTATGTTTTAAAGATAAATATAATGTAAACTCAGATGAAATTATATTATTCTAGAATTTGGGCAGAAGAAATGGATGGGCAGGATTAGCTAGGGCAAGCTGTTGTTGGGGCTGACTGATGAGAGCC
>NW_012099654.1:5684689-5685120 GCF_000951045.1 Mandrillus leucophaeus
CAGTTTGCTGTATTCAGGAGACCCATCTCACATGCAGAGACACACATAGGCTCAAAATAAAGGGATGGAGGAAGATCTACAAAGCAAATGGAAAACAAAAAAAAGCAGAGGTTGCAATCCTAGTCTCTGATGAAACAGACTTTAAACCATCAAAGATCAAAAGAGACAAAGAAGGCCACTACATAATGGTAAAGGGATCAATTCATCAGGAAGAGCGAACTATCCTAAATATATATGCACCCAATACAGATTCATAAAGCAAGTCCTTAGAGACTTACAAAGAGACTTAGACTCCCATACAATAATAATGGGAGAGTTTAACACCCCACTGTCAATATTAGACAGATCAACGAGACAGAAAGTTAACAAGGATATCCAGGAATTGAACTCAGCTCTGCACCAAGCAGACCTAATAGACATCTACAGAACTC
>NW_012099654.1:5685170-5685468 GCF_000951045.1 Mandrillus leucophaeus
AAGAAAAGAGAGAAGAATCAAATAGACGCAATAAAAAATGATATGGGGATATCACCACCGACCCCACAGAAATACAAACTACCATCAGAGAATACTATAAACACCTCTACGCAAATAAACTAGAAACCCTAGAAGAAATGGATAATTTCCTGGACACATACACTCTCCCAAGACTAAACCAGGAAGAAGTTAAATCCCTGAACAGACCAATAGCAGGCTCTGAAATTGAGGCAATAATTAATAGCCTACCAACCAAAAAAAGTCCAGGACCAGACGGATTCACAGCCGAATTCTACCA
>NW_012099654.1:5685518-5707726 GCF_000951045.1 Mandrillus leucophaeus
TAAATACACACACACACACACACACACACACACACACACATATTTGTTTACAATTCTTCAAAATAAAAAAATAAAAATAATCTAGCTGGGAGTATTAAAACAGCAGAAGTAGCCTAAATATTATAACTCAGAAATTAGTTTTAATACATTTTAACAGCTTCAAGAAGGGTTTTCTGGTCACATTATAAAATTCCCGTAAGTTGGAAGAACACTGCAAACAAGGAGAAATAACATACACAAAGACACAGAAAGATAAACATTCAGTTCAGGTGTTCAGAAAAAGATTTTTTTCAAGTTAAAGAAAACTGGGCATGCCTAAAAGCAGAAGAGGAGCCAATAAATACTACAGATATCATAGATATGTGAGATAAAATGAGAACAAGGTACTCTAAGAGTCAAGAAAAAACAGGATAAGACAAAGAGGCCCTTCCCTGTTCCTCAAGGACTAGGAAAAAATAAAAGTAAGAAAATGGGTATTTGGGTAGGAATGCCAGCAGTCTTGTGGAAAACCAATTTTTCATTCAAATCCTCAAAGTAAAGAAATAAAAAGCTAAGACTATATGTATCTTGGGGTGTGCTGTGGTGAAGCGAAAGGACTGAGTGTAAATGAATGAAAATATAAACCATAAGCAAAAAACAAACAAAATGAGAAATAAACGACTACCAAGAAAGTTAAAACTACATTAAGATACCAAATTCAAAAGCTTGAAAATATACTCTGTTGGTGAAGTTGCAGGGGAAATGCATATTCGTACTTTGTGGGTATTAATACAAATTGGCACAACCCCTACAGAGAAAAATTAGGCAATGTGTAACAAAACTACATATACATTCACTCTTTTACCCAGGAATCCCATTTCTAGAAATTCATCGTGAAGATACAGCTCCAACTATTTAAAAGTACATATGCACAAGGTTATTCATTAAAGATTATTTATAACCTGTAATGATTAGAAATTACCTAAATGTCCAAGCACAGCTGAATAAACTATGGTACATACACAAAATGGGTAGAGACATCCCTCCATATCTGCAGGTTCGGTTTCAGTATTTGCACGTATTCAACCAACCGCAGATTGAAAATATTTTTATTTTATTTATTTAGTTAGTTTTTTGAGATGGAGACTTGCTCTGTCACCCAGGCTGGAGTGCAGTGGCCCAATCTCAACTCACTGCAACCTCCATCTCCTGGGTTCAAGTGATTCTCCTGCCTCAGCCTCCCTAATAGCTGGGATTACAGGCACCCACCACCACACCCAGATAATTTTTGTATTTTTAATAGACACAGGGTGTCGCTATATTGGCCAGGCTGGTCTTGAACTCCTGGCCTCAGGTGATCCGCCCACCTCGGCTTCCCAAAGTGTTGGGATTACAGGCGTGACCCACTGTGCCCGGCAAAAATATTTTTAAAAAATAAAAAATAAGCTGGTTGTGGTAACTCATGCCTGTAACCCCAGTTCTTCAGGAGGCTGAGGCAGGAAGACTGCTTGAGCCTAGGAGTTTGAGACCAGCAATAGAATGGGCAATATAGTCAGACCTCATCTCTACAAAAAATTAAAACATCAGCTGAGCAGGGAGGCAAGCACCTGTAGCCCAGCTACTAAGGAGCTGAGGTGGGAGGATAGCTTAAGCCTGGGAAGTAGAGGTTGCAGTGAGCTCCGATGGTGCCACTGCACTGCAGCCTAGGCAACAGAGCAAGACTCTGTCTCTAAATAAATAAATAAGTAAACAAAAATAAAAATACACAAAACATGAATCTTTAAAAAACACAGTAAAACAACTATTTACAACATCCATTTACATTGTATTAGGTATTATAAGTAATCTAGAGATGATTTAAAGTATGACTTAAAGGATGTGTGTAGGTTACATGTAAACACTATGACAGTTTATATAAGGGACTTGAGCATTCAGTGATTCTGGCATCCTCAGGGAGTTCTAGAACCAATCCTGCAAGGACACTGAGGAACAACTATACTATGCAGCTGTTAAAAAGAAAAAAAAAAAAAAAAGGAGAAAAGTTCATATGAACTAATATGGAGTGATTACCAGGAAATACTGCTAATTTTTAAAAAGCCAAGTAGTAAAGAACATATATAGTACCATAACTTTTAAGTAAGAAGAGCAAATAAGAACACAAACAAAAAAGAGATAAAGATATCTGCTTATCTTCAATTTGAAAAAAAACTACAGAAAGGATAATTAGAACACAATAAAGTTGGTTACCTACAAAGAAAGGCACAGGAAAGAGGAACACTTCTCTGAATATGCTTTTGTGGTTAGATAAAGGAATATTTGAAATTTTGGGGCAATATATACTTAAGTATTTAGAGACAAAGGGCCAGAATATATTTAATTTGTGCTCAAATGGATCAGAAAAAACATTATACACATATAAACACATGCACAAATATAGACAGAATGCAAATATGACAAAAATAAAGGGCATACAAGTGTTCTTCATATGATTTCATTCTTGCAATTTTGTAAGTTAGAAATTATTTCCAAATTAAAAAAAAAAAAATTTAATGGAAAGAAAAGGCTGCCAAGGAATTGCAGCAAAAATCCTTTTACTGGTAAGGTATTCTATTCTTCTAATCACTTTCTAAAGCTCAGCAAGAAAGATAAGAAGAACTGTGAAGGCAGGCACAACCCAAGGTTAGGGAGAACTAAGTGCAGCATTTATGTGACTATCACTTCCAGACTAAACAAACAGTCTACTGTAGCTAGCAGTGAGTTAACAGATGGAATTAAAAACCAGAAATAAAAAATCTAATGTAGGGTGAAGAGCAGATTCTACAGATAAAAAGATGACAAAGGCCGTGTTTTTAACACTGAAGGTAAAACACTTCCTCTTTCTACTGCTTGCTAATATGCAAACATCACTTTAAAATACTTTAAAAAATAAGGAAACTTTGCTAATTGTGAATCTTTTAGAAATCAGAATGAAAGGTTTTTTCAAAATACTTTGTCCCCATTCCAAGTACCCTAGAAACACACCAGGTATTTAGTCTCCTGGAGGTTCTATCTCAAATTTAACAATGGACTACTTTAAATTTGTTTAGAATACACTATTTGTTTAGAATCCACTATATAGCACAATGTAATAATTTAATAACACCAAGCTGTTTTCTATATGGCTGAGTAAGCACCTTTTGGACAAACCTCCTGCAGATTACAACGATAAATTCTGATGAAAACACATCAACAGGCCAGGCATGGTGGCTCAGGTCTACAACCCCAGCATTTTGGGGGGTCAACACAGGAGGATCACTTGAGGCCAAGAGTTCAAGACCAACCTGCTCAGTACAGCAAGACCTTGTCTCTACTCAAAAATTAAAAATTAGCTGGGTATGGTGGCACATGCCTGTATTCCTAGCTACTTGGAAGGCTGAAGCAGGAAGGATCACTTGAGCCAAGGAGTTCGAGGCTGTGGTAAGCTAGGATTGTGCTACTGCACTCCAGCCTGGGCCACAGATCAAGAACCTAGCGCTATTAAAAACAAAACAAAACAAAAAACACCATAAACAACTATCTGGAGGTAATGGAAAATGACCTAGAGCACCTACTAAAATAGCTCTACAAAGTGAATCAATGAAAAACTCTATAAAGTCAAAATGCTATTCTAAAAAAAGGTTCAAATAACCTACACAAAGGCAAGAAAAAGCAAAGCAAAACAAAAAACAGAGGAACAAACAGAAAACAAAAATAAAATGGCAATCTTAAAATCTGACAATATCATTACATATAAATGGTCCAAATATACCAATTAAAAGGCAGAGATTGGCAGAATGGATTTTTTAAAACATAATCCAACTATCTGCTGTCTACAAGAAACTTCAAATATAACAATACAGTTAGGCTGAAAGAAAAAGGATCGAAACAATTATACCAGGCAAACATGAATAATAACAAAGGGTAAAAAAGGATGTCTTAATATTAGATAAGGTAGAGTTCATAAAGAAAATTATCAGGGTCAGAGAGGAACATTATGTCCACACAAAAACCTGTAAACAATTGTTCATAGTAACTTTAATAGCCAAAAATTGAAAAACAACTAAAATGTCCTACAATGGATGAGTGGTTAAACAAACTTTAGTATATCCAAAACAAGGACTACTGCTCAGCAACAAAAAATAAACTATTCATATGTACCACAGCCTGGATAAATCCCCAAAGAACTGTGCTGAGTGGAAAAAAGCCAACCTTAAAAGCATACATATTGTATGATTTCACTTATAGAACAATCTTGAATTGACAAAATTATAGGAATGAAGAAAAGGTTAGTGGCTGCCAGAGGTTAAGGAAGGTATAAGGAAAAGTGGTTGTAAAAGGGCAACCAACATGAGAGATTGTTGTGAAACGGAAAATGTCCTGTTTTGACTGAATTAGTGTCAATATTCCAGTTGTGATACTATATGACAGTTTTGTAAAATGTTAGTGTCAGGAGGAAGGGGTAACAAGTACACAGTACTGTTATGTACACCATCTTTGCAACCTTCCATGCATCTTTATTTCAAAATAAAAAGTTTTTCTTAAAAGCAGTGATTCTCAGTGTACTATCTTTTTACTGCTAGAACTATTCATAGAAATCTGATATTAATAAGAGCTTACACATTACCTGTGTTCATCTTTACCCATTTAATCCATGATTTCTATATTAGGGCCCACACAGCCGCAGTGAAGCCCTAGGTCAAAAGCAGTATGAACAAGAACAGAATAGGCAACTTCACCCATCAATCTTAAAGACAGTTGTTTACTCTGGCTAAAGTGGCGGTGGCAATTTAAAAAATATATACCAGAATGGAGCTCAAGAAACAAGAGTAAATGAAATGTTTCTTAATTTCTGTTTGGAATGGGGACATAGGCCAAAACCAAAAAAAAGAAAAAAAGAGCAATTATACTTCTTTGGCTAACTTGCAAAACATGCAGTTGCTAAAAATAATTTTTTTAATTACACGGACCTTTAAAGAAAGGAATAAGAAATGAACAATAATTTCCCTACTAGGAGAGCTTATTGATGTTTTAAAAAATAATTAGTAAGAGAAAGCCATGAATAGGCCATAAGTTATTATCTATAGGCTACAAATAAAAGAAAATAACAAGCCTGGACACCACAGTGAGACACCGCCTCTATCAAAAACGAAAAAACATAGCCAGGCATGGTGGCATATGCCTGTGTTCCCAGCTACTCAGGAGGCTGGAATGGGAGGAATGCTTGAGCCTGGGAGGTCAAGGCTGTAGTGAGCTATGATCGTGCCACTGAACTCCAGCCTGGGTGACTGTATTTGTCTGTTCTCACACTGCTATCAAGAACTATCTGAGACTGGGTAATTTATAAAGAAAAGAGGTTTAATCGGTTCACAGTTCCACAAGCTGTACAGGAAGCATGGCTAGGGAGGCCTCAGGAAACTTAAAATCATGGCGGAAGGCAAAGAGGAAGGAGGCACGTCTTACATGGCTGGAGTAGGAGGAAGAGAGTGAAGAGGGAGGTAATACACACTTTCAAACAACCGGATCTTGTGAGAACTCACTCACTGTCACGAGAACAGCGAGGGGGAGATCCGTCCCCTGACCCAATTGCCTTCCACCCATCCCCTCCTCCAACACTGGGGATTACAATTTGACAACAGATTTGGGCAGGGACCCAAATCCAAGTAACATCAGCCAGAGAGCAAGACCCCATCTCAAAATAAAGTAAGTAAAAAGAGTCTCCTTTCTCTACTGACCATTGCAATTCTTGGCCCCAAAGGTATCCACAATTAAAGTGTCTTGTAACTCATTCTTTTAAAATAAAGATAACACATATATCCACATATTTATATTCTATTTTTAAAACAGCAATCACTTAAAAGATCATACTTGTTTTTATTTAGTACGTTCTTTCCATATCAGCAGATACAGATCAACTTAACTCTTTATAATATCTATTACCCCACCAATTTATTTAACTGGTTCCCATTTTGATGGATTCTTTGGTGTTTCCAGTTTTTTGCTAATACAAACAATGTTGAAATAAATATCTATCTCTCCCTCACTTTCTATATATGCATGAATCTTAAGTGTGTGTGTGTACATACATATATACTTTATATATGTGTGTATGTGTGTATGTGTATACACACATACACACACCAATACAATGTGCATGCGTAAAGTTTTGTTACTATAACTGTAACAGTAAATTCCTAGCAGGGAGATAGCATGGTCAAAAATGAACTCACACTTCTTATTTGGGGCAATACTGCCAAACTATCCACAAGACGGACAGTGTCAATTTACATTCCTACCAACAGTATGAGCGTATCAAAACCTTTGCTGGCCAGGAGCAGTGGTCCACACCTGTAATCCCAGCACTTTGGCAGACCAAAGTAGGAAAATGGCTTGAAGCCAGGAGTTCAAGACCAGTCTGGGCAACACATCCCCAACTCTACCAAAAAAAAAAGTTTAAGAAATTAGTTGGGCATGGTGACATGTGCCTACAGTCCCAGCCACATGGGAAGCTGAGGCAAGAATATCACTTGAGCCCAGAAGTTCAAGGTTACAGTGAGCTATGATCACACAACTGCACTCAAGCCTGAGCAACAGAGTGAGACTTTGTTTCTAATTTAAAAAACAAAAAATTAAATTAAAAAATTTCCCAATATGATTAGACACTATAGTAAATTCATTCTAATTTGCACCAGAAGAACACCACTATTTTGAGCAATATTTATTACGGTTATCACTTTTATTTCTTTTTATGAAAATTGAGCATTTTTATCCTATGCCCTTTTCCTACTAGGTACCCACTTACTTTTTGTATTGATTTGCATATAAACTTTATAAATGAAAGCAATTAGCCCCTGTCACATGTCTTGCAAAGATGCTCTGCCAGTTTGTCTCTGATGATTCAAATCCTTTTATAAAGTATTTTTTCTAGTTTTATATATTTTTCATTTCTACACAGTCAAATTTATCAATTGCTTCTTATCCAGTATTAGAATTTTGTATTCTCTTTTGTATTCTGGATAAGTACTAAGTAAAGTTCAAAACTGGATAATATTATCATTATAAAATAGTATTAATTAGTTACTGAATTTAAAATGTTTTATTTAAAGGGAATATATATAAACTAAAACATGAAGTATTAAAGTTGTATTTAATTTTCCAATCATCATTTTAATGCTACAAATAATTCAGAAATAAAATGCATAAAAATAATGCAGAAATAAAATGAGTACTAAAGTTATTGCCAAACACATCTGCTGCTTTTCATTAATTAGTTAACCAAGGGTATCAAACAAAGTAACCAAGTGGTAAGGTAAACGTTGTAACTCCAAAAATACACTGATGATTTTAACCCCATAACTCATTATAAGTCTATTTCTTATTTTTCATATAAATTTGTTAACAAATCATAATTGTATTTTAAAGCCAAAATATAAAACAAAATACTAATTTATCTTAGTTAAGTAACATAAAATACAGTGTTTCACAAAATATTTTTAGTTATTTTGGTACACTATGATGCTGTAAAAGATCAAAATGTTTTTGGATCAAAGGAAACAATAGTTATGCAGGCAGGAACAATAAGCAAAGGACAGAGATTGTTTGAAACTCCTATACTTATCAACATGAACGGTATCTAATGAACAGTTTGAAAAATATGCCCATTTATACATTACTTAACAACATTTGGTAAATCTACTCTCTCACTGTAACCACAGGGAGCTCCATTTGATGTCTTCTTTATTTACACATAAAGAAATACATTTAATCAAGAAATATAAGCAACCCTTCTTTAAAATAAAACAAAAAGCACAGAAAAGTAGTGACCATGGTTCTTGTTGCTGTTATTTCTAAAATGACAAGCTCTCAAATGAAACTCAAATGCATGCACAATGTTGGATTTTAATAGATCTAAGAATACATTAGTAAGAACACCACATTTTAAAATAAAGTATACAGATTTGATTTCTGGCATGTTTCCCAAGAAAAAGCAGTATGATATGGCACCACTCCAATTTTAAAAGTGAAATGTCCCACTTTTCAAAGGTGGTTAGAAATACTTTCTATTTAATAGGAAAGCATCTGGCAATGTAAATCCAAAAATACATCTGTAAAATAATTTTAATAGTGAATTTACAATATGATGGTATTTTTCTTTGAAAGACTGGTAACAACTCAAATACGTTAGGTTTGTCCTAATGAAAATAACTAATTTAAATTGTTTATATCGAAGTTAAATCTACTTACCAGTGAATCTGCATCAGGGCATTCACTATTAAAACAAAATATCAGAAATATTCAATAATTAGAATTGTCTGCTAATTATGCTTGTTTAAAGTCTTTACTTTGGTACTTAAACATAGCTTTTATTTAAACTCTACAAAAAATATTTAGAGAAATCAAACCACGAAGATTAAAACATACCAAATCATTTTAAAATTCAAAAAAGGCATTCTTATACCCATACCAACTGACAAAATAAAAAACAAACAGCTTACAAGTATTCCTTTTTTCTATCAGCTTACATTATGCTTTAAGGGCTTATAAGTATTCTAAAACCTATTTTCAAAAGTAATTCTTTTCCATAAATATACTCACACATCATTGACTTTAAAAAAAAAAAGTCATTATTAAGTGGCAAGTAGTCTGAAAACCTAAAACTACTGGAAAAAAATACAATTTTTAAACACTTCAGTTTCGTTTGAAGTACTTTCCATAACTTAGTATACAAAAAAGTCAAAACTAGTTTTTTCCAAATATACTGAGTAGACTTCCAGTTGGATAACTTTCTTATGTAATGTAATATGTAGTTGAGAACTGAAATTCTATCATTTAACTGATAAACAAGCATTGAATTTGCAAATACACTAGTGAAAAGTATTATTTAAAATGTAAAACTAAAACATAAAGAAGACCTAAATATGTACAACTAAGGACAGTGAGGTCATAAAAAATGAGGTTGGATAGAAGTATTTCCATGTATGCACTCTAACATAAATTCACAAACAAAACTTAAGAGCACAGATGTAAAAGGCTTTTGGACCTTTAACTAATGATAGTTAATGCACACAATGCAGGCTGAGCATCCCTAATCCAAAAATCTGAAATCCAAAGTGCTCCAAAATCTGAGACTTTTTGAGCACTAACAAGATGCTCAAACAAAATGTTCACTGGAACATTCTGGCTTTGGGATTTTTGGTTTAGGAATGCTCAACTGGATGTATTCTGCAAATACTTCAAAATCCAAAAAAATCTGAAATCCAAAACACTTCTAGTCTCAAGCATTTCAAAGGATATGCAATGTGTGTCAAAATCTTATACAAACAGATAAATGCCATTTATCCAAATACTAAGCAAATGCCAGAAGAATCTACAAAATTGAAGAATTTTCTTAAAGGAATATAGGATAAAACAGACTGAAAAAATTAAAAAGGAGAAGATGACATTGCTCTTAATCCAAAATGAAGTACCAAAGAGACAGGGTAAATGCGAAAGGTGACTTACTTTCTTCTTTTTTTTTTTTTTTTTTTTTTTTTCATTTTCTCTCTAACACAGAGTTTCACTCTGTCACCCAGGCTAGATGGAGTTTAGTGGCGCCATGTCGGCTCACTGCAACCTCCGCCTCCCAGGTTCAAGCAATTCTCCAGCCTCAGCCTCCCAAGTAGCTGGGATTACAGGTGTGTACCACCACACCTGGCTAATTTTTGTATTTTTAGTAGAGATGGGGTTTCACAATGTTGGCCAGGCCGGTCTTGAACTCCTGACCTCAAGTAATCCACCCTCCTCGGCCTCCCAAAATGTTGGGTTTACAGGCGTGAGCCACTGCGCCTGGCCCCCCAGGTGACTTTCTAGCCACTTAAAAGTCATTTTAAATTGCACATTTTGAAATACAGCTTCCTTACTGGTAGATGAGAAACACTATACTTTAAACTTATGCATACTCTGAAGAAATGTTCCAGAAAAGGCATAATAATAATAATCCAATCCTAGAGAATCAAATTAATAAAGATGTTAGAACATTTCTACTTTCTTCTTTTTTTAAAAAAAGATGCAGTTTGCACATAAAAGGAAGTGTTAAAAGTTCCAAAGAGTTTACCCTCTGGCTTTAAGCCAAAACACTCCAGTCACTGGGGTAAAGTACTTATCTGTTTGCCTTCACAGTGGGCTATATGAGACTTGCAGAAGAAGCTCCAGGAAGAGGAAGCTCTGAAAAGGGTCTGTCTCCCATAATTACTAGCATCTCAAAAGCCTTCTGGCTATGAAGAGGCATTTCAAGAGCCTCTGGCATTTCAGGCAAAGTGAATTCTAACATTTTTCCTGCCAAGAAGTTTGAAAGAAGGTGATGATGGTGCAGTGGTTTAAGCACTGGCTTTCTGCTCTAGTATTGCCATTGGTTAAAAAACAAAACCAAAAAACCACCCTAAGTGGCTTAATATCATATTGGGAAATTATTGATAAGGAAAACTGTTTTTAAAAACCTGGTTAAAAAATACTATAAGCTCCCTACATGAACAGTAATGAAACCCACACATTATAAAAATAATTTAAGGCCATGATTCTTTACAATACAGCCACTAACAGATGAATTAGATATATTTTAAAAACTTACTAATCAACTGATCAGATTTCAATATGTATTGTTAATATTATAAAAATAGATTAAGTTTCACCCCCTTAAAAAAATCCCCTTCATAAATGCTCAAGAAAGACATCTGAAGAAGATTTGATAACTATAGATATAAATCACTTTGCAATTGGTCTTGATTTGTTAACCAAATACTACTTGGGAGAGGGGAAGAGACAGCCATTAAAATGAAAGAAATTCTAAGAAACTCAAATAGAAATATAACTAGGTAGAAAGCACAAACTGTTCTCTTATGTTAAAAATATGAGTGCCCATCAAATATTAAATCTCATGAGAATTCCGTTGATTATGCTAGGGAAGTGCGGTCTTTAAACTAATTTTCAGTCAGTGTTGGTGGGTCAACAAATCACTCACGACTTTTGATCAGTGTCTCTTCTATCTAAATGGACTGAATAATCATGGAAAGAAAGATTGCTTTAATTCTAGTTTGTCTCTGAATAATCATAGCTCAATGATTCTTAACCCCAGGTATACATTAGAAATCAAAGGGGCTGCTTAAAAAAGAGCAAAAATTATGTTGAGGTTTCATGCCGAGAGAATCTGATTTAATTGGTCTGAGGTAGGACCTAGCTTAGGTATATTTACTTTAATTTCCCAGGTAGTTCTAATGTGTAGCCAAAGTAGAAAACAAACAAACAAACAAAAACTTTGGTTAGCTAATCTAACTCAATTTCTTACATATTTATTACATATTCTTTGTATATTAATTTTTTATTTTTAAAAGAAGGTAAATCAAGTTGGGCACGGTGGCTCAGGCCTGTAATCCCAGCACTTTGGAAGGCTGAGGCGGGTGCTTCACCTGAGGTCAGGAGTTCGCGACCAGCCTGGCCAATATGGTAAAATCCTGTCTCTACTAAAAATACAAAAAATTAGCCAGATGTGGTAGGCGCTGTAATCTCAGCTACTTGGGAGGCTGAGGCAGGAGGAGAATCGCTTGAACCTGGGAGGCAGAGGTTGCAGTGAGCCGAGACTGCGCCACTGCACTCCAGCCTGGGCAACAAGAGTGAAACTCCATCTCAAAAAAAAAAAAAAAAAAAAAAGAAGGTAAATCAGACTTATAAGTGGACCAAATATTCCATCTAAAAATGATGACCTAGTATAAACAGTAAAATATTAGGGCTTTTCTCTCCCCTATTTAACATTTTCCATCAATGTATGTATATGTATCACTATGTGCCTATACACTTAGAATTGTCTAGAAGGATTTTCATCAAATAGTTGACCAGAGATTTTCTCTTAGGCATTAAGACTTTGATGAATTTTTTGTTTTCTTTGCACTTTTAATTTTTTTAAATATGCATTTATCATTTTATAAAAATGAGGATATTTCAAAAATTTCCATTTCTGGACATTAAAGCTTTTGTCTATAATGTCTTAAATTTTTTAAATAATTAACAAGTTAATACTTTGATCTAAAACCAGAGGAACTGGCAAATGCATTTATTAATATTTAGAAAAGCTTGTTTTTCACACCTTACACATACACTTTTGAGTTATTTCCACAATACTTTTTTCTTTCCAAATGCAAAACAGTCTTATTCTTAATCACTTATAAAAATAAAAAGGATTTTGACAATATTTAAAATACTTACACAGATTCTGCATCTTTTTCCTTTTTGATGATTCCTGGCAAAGCAAAGGTCTTTCTTTTCCTTGGTTTTATACCTTTAAAATAAATATATATTGTTACAGAAACATAACTGTTCCTGATAAACATATTAAGTTTAGGAATACATCTTGCATCTTCACACATAACTTGCTCGTAACTGCTGATGATAAATGTGGATGACAGAAATAAAATTATCAACCACTCAACCCTATTAGTTAGACTTTTCTTATGTTAATAAAACAGTCTATTATTCATCAAAAGATCCTAGAACATTTACTTGATAGATAAAATTTTCTTCTCTTTTCCTAAGCCTACCTTACGTCATCTTACACATAATAAGCATATGGAGATATCTTAAAACTTCAATGAAAGTACATTACTCATTATACTAAACTTTGTTATAAACGTCAAATCATGTTATAAAGGTCAAATCACGTTTGCTTTTTAGAGGGTCACAAAATATAAATGTATTGTTTTAGATAAAAGGATGACACAGCAGACCCATTAGAACTATAATATGGGGCCAGGTGCAGTGATGCATGCCTGTATTCCCAGCACTTTGGAAGGCCAAGGCAGACAGATCACTTGAACTCAGGAGTTCGAGACCAGCCTAGGCAACATGGTGAAACCCTGTCTCTACAAAAAAATACAAAAAAATAGCTGGGTGTGGTGGTGCGTGCCTGTGGTCCTAGCTACTCAGGAGGCTAGGGTGAGAGGACTGCTTGAGTCCAGGAGATGGAGGCTGCAGTGAGCTGTGATCACACCACTGCACTCTACCCTGAGTGACAGAGTGAGACCTTACCTCAAAAATTTAAAAAAAAAAAAAAAAAAAACAGAAACAGAAAAAAACAAAAACGAAAAAAGAAGTATAATATGAAAAGTTTACAATATGGCACTCTTGTGTCCATATGTTGTCCCTAATACAAACAATGCTATAAATGGATTCTACCATAACCGAGGAGTAAAAATTATCTTTCATATTCCTAATAAGGCAACTCTTCATCCTCTTGACAAATTATTTTTAAAGGCCAGTCACGCTATTAACTGTTGATAGAATTAAGCACTTAAGGCCTGGCGTGGTGGGTCACACCTACAATCCCAGCACTTTGGGAGGCCGAGGTGGGTGGATCACCTGAGGTCAGGAGTTTGACACCAGCCTGGCCAACATGGTGAAACCCCATTTCCACTAAAAACACACAAAAAATTAGCCGGGCACAGTGGTGCACAGCTGTAATCCCAGCTACTTGGGAGGCTGAGGCAGAAGAATTATCCGAACCAGAAGGCAGAGGTTGCAGTCAGCCAAGATCACGCCACTGCACTCCAGCCTGGGTGACGGAGCGAGACCCTGTCTCAAAAAAAAGAATTCAGCACTTAAAACTTAGGTGTTTACTCTTTGAGAATTGAGCAGTAGAGGCCGGGTGCAGTGGCTCACGCCTGTAATCCTAGCACTTTGGAGGCTAAGGTGGATGGATCACTTGAGCTCTGGAGTTCAAGACTAGTCTAGCCAACATAGTGAAACCCTTTCTCTAAAAAAAAATACAGAAGTTAGCTGGGCATGGTGGCACACACCTGTAGTCCCAGCTAATTTGGGGGCTGAGGTGGTAGGATGGCTTGGACCTGGGAGGTCAAGGCTGCAGTGGGCAGAGATCACGCCACTGTACTCCAGCCTGGGAAACAAAACGAGACCCTGTCTCCCAAAAAATAAAAAAAGAAGAGAGCAGTAGAGACTTTAGGTTTAAGCTAGCCCCTCATCTTACAGATGAGGAAATTCAAGAAGGGTTTTTGTTGTTGTTTTTGAGACAGGGTTTTACTCTGTTGCCCAGGCTGGAGTGCAGTGGTACAATCACGGCTCACCACAGGCTTCTCCTCCCAGACTCCAGCAATCCTTCTACCTCAGCCTTCCCAGTAGCTGGGACTACAGGTGCACACCAGCACACCTACTAATTTTAAGTTTTTTTATAGAGATGGGTCTCAGCATGATTCCCAGCTGGTCTCGAACTCCTGGACTCAAGTAATCCTCCTGCCTCAGCCTCCCAAAGTGCTGAGATTACAAGCAGGAGCCACTGTGCCCAGCCAAATGATGGTAATATTAACATTAATGAAATGTTATCCAGTGTACAATTAGCACTACACATTACAGTGATGAATTTCATATTCATGACATTAGAAGGCTTAAACATGGATGTCAATGAAGAAAACTATTTCAATGTGTATTTAAAAACAAATGCATGTTATACTTAATCTTTAAAAATATATAATCTAACACACGAATATTCTTTTGGGAAAATCTGTTATTTATTAAGCAACAAGTAGCACCTGCAGGCCTTCAAACTAATTTCAGATTTTTACAGCACTCTATTACATAGATACGCTGACACCTAGGGATAGCAGTCCCTCCTTATTTGTTCAATGAAAAGAAGATAAGATGCTAGCTAGCTGCCATGTGCATTAACGTATTATAACTAATCAACTTACCTTCAACTGCACTAGCAGTGTCACATTCTTCAAATTCAATGAGGCCTGGAAAAAAAAAATTGAAAAACTTCTAGTAGAAAAAAACTATCAGGTAAACTTTAATACTTTTTTTTTACATTTTAAATTTTTTATTCTACTTTTAATTGACAACACATCTTTTTAATTGTTCTGAAATGGTTCTAGTTGTTACCTAATAGTTAATTCAAATATCAGTAATACATTTTAAAAATCAAATAATTCTAACAGTGAAAAACAACTGAGACTAGCCCATTATGATCACAATAATTTACTGAAAACCCATTATACATGATGCCACAGAATTAGAGACACAAGAATATGCGGTTTCTGCTTTCAAGGAGCTGGCAGTACTATTAATGAGAGAAAACAAGCGTGGTAAAGGTGGTTGCTGAATCCTCGGTGGTGTTCATGGGAAGAACAGGGCTACCAAGATAGTAAATACTACTAGAACATAAGCTTAGGACCTCATCTGTCCTGTTCGTCACTGTATCTTCAATACTTAAAAAATGCCAGGTAAATAATAAGTTGGGTAAATAAGTAAATATTTATTGAATGAATAAATGAACTAATTACAGACTAAGTGGTGACCTTGGGATTATAATCCAGATCTCTCTAAGTGTATAGCAGGTCAAGGAATGTGAACTACAGCTTACAGGAAATAGGAAGAGTTTTCTTTTTTTTTTTTTTTTGAGACGGAGTCTCACTCTGTCGCCCCGGCTAGAGTACAGTGGCGCGATCTCGGCTCACTGCAAGCTCCGCCTCCCGGGTTCACACCATTCTCCTGCCTCAGCCTCCTGAGTAGCTGGGACTACAGGCACCCACCACCACGCCCGGCTGATTTTTTGTATTTTTAGTAGAGACGGGGTTTCACCGTGTTAGCCAGGATGGTCTCGATATCCTGACCTCATGATCCGCCCGCCTCGGCCTCCCAAAGTGCTGGCATTACAGGCATGAGTCACCTCACCCAGCCAGCAAGAGTTTTCATGTAAGATCATATACATCCACCCACAAAGTGATCTTCAAGGAACATTAATTTAGCACTGCTATGAGAGACAGACTGTAGAAGAGGAGGATGATAAAGTGGAAATCATTAGAAAACAATTAAAATAGCCCTGAAATGATTGACTGCTCAGACTAGCTTTAAAAGCCATAAAATACGGCATACTTCATATATGTGAAATATCAAATTATTTGGGAGTAGAGAAAGTAGCAAAACATGAATTACTCTCCTAATGATATATCCCAAAAGCTAAATATGAGACTAAAAAATTATCTCCCACTAAGCTGTCATTTAGTCCTTTTTATATATAAATTCATGAAAGTCTAGCATTTTTTTGTGAAATAATTTTTATTTTATTAATGGTAATTTGTATAACTTGCTATATGAAGAAATTTTAAAATAGAGCTTGAAATAGAGAGTAGATGATAGAGAATTTTGTTACTGGTTCCTCTGAGATGCGAAGCTTACCTATGTACAAATTCATGATCAGCATTATTATTGATCATTCCATTACAAAAGAAAGCCACTGATTAACAAGAAGATCTCTCTACGAGTAGGGGGATCTAAAAATACTGGCTTAATGTCCCTCTCCCTCCCCCTAAATCTAAGATTTATTTCTGTGTGGTTCTAGTTTCCATTCAAATAAAATAGATTAACATTTACTAATAAGCAGAATAAAACTGTCATAAAAGTGAGTTGATAAACAAGGTCCTAATCAATTATTAGTATGTTCCTTACTAGTACATTCTTCTAAATATAAACTAAGACTAAAAAAAAGTTTATCACTTCTATCCAAAAAAGCCTTAAAGAGTCAGAAAATGACCCAATTAAAAATTTAAGGACTTTATTCAAACCCATTCTGCAAATCTGGAAGCTGAGAAATCATTTAATAAAAGGGTACCGAGCTTGTTCTTAGAATCCCTTAGAGGCCTATCATAACAATTTACAATGAGATGAGGGCAGGCTGAAAAATCAATAAAGGTAAAGAAATTAAGATGTGCAAATTAGCAACTTTTCATTTAGTATAAAAATTATGAATAATAAATCTCTACCTAAATTACCAACAGCTTATTATATATTATTGGCTTTTCCAAGTACTAATAAAGCTGGAGAAAATATAATCATCTGTTGAGACGAGAAAGGGTTTACCAAAAAAAGGCAACCAGGCATGTGGTTAGTCAAAAATTCTTCTACAGCTACACATCCACATAATTTCTACCCATTAACTATTTACAGAATCTCTAGTGCTTAAGCTACACACTTACTCTAGAGAGTAGAAAAAAGTAACTACAATAAAAACAAAACACCAATGCCAAATTGCCTTGTTTACAAATACTAAATATATATTATCTAGAAGGACTTTTACATCATCATCTTAGCAAATATGGTACATACAGAAAAAAAGATTTGTAAAATCTTTGGATAACTTCATATATGTGAAAATAGTAAAGACATCCCTCAACTAATCAGTCCCTTTAAACAAAATTCTCCTTTTTGTTCTCACAAAACTCTTTTCCTATAGTAAACATATCTTGATTTCTCTTATCTTTTCTAAACAGCCTCTTAAAATCCATTTGAAATAGAAAAATGCCTCCCCCAAAAAAAAGAAAAAACATTTTGAAATATAAGATGCCAAATCACTTCAAATCAAAAAATATATATTAAAAATTTTAAATTGAGTACCATCCACATAAACTTTTCCATTACAGATAGAAATAATGATTTCTGTCATAATAAACCTAAATACAACCTTCAACAAAAAAACCATTACATCATGCATGAACAAGATTTTCTTTTACAAATGGCATATGCTCCACATGCTGCTTCACATGGCAAGGCTTTGCGTGCCTGGCTCAGTGCCAGTTGACAACTCAGCTGGATATCAATGCACATTCTAACCCCCCTTGTAGCATGTCACTTCTGAACTGCTTCACAAGTGGAAAGTTTATTCAGCATCTCCTTCAAATGCAGTCCACTGCCCATCATTCTGCTATTTAATCATAAGACAGGTTATTTTTTTTGACAGTACTAAAGCCAGAGTGAGAGTCTTAATGAATAGTTTGCTACAACTGGAATTTCAACTGTTTTAGACTGAATTAATTCTTTTGTCAAAATAAATAACTGCTCTTAGCACTTAGATTTTATGTTGGGTCACAAGGGCAATTTAGTTTGTATAAAAGCAAATAAACCCATTTTGGCTCTGTCTCCTGATGCTCTTTTACACATTATTTTAAAACACCACTATGAGTTCAATTAAACTCACAAAACAGAAGAACAACTCTAAGAGGTCAATGATTCAAAGCAAAACAATTCTTAAATACGACGCTTTAATCATCAGGTAGGAATAAATAAATGCTATAAAAAAAAGCCATCAACCTAAAGATCCATTCAAATCTAATTTGGACTAAAACTTTGAAAAGATGTTACAAGAAAAAAACAACTTACTTAACGGTAATCTTTGATCACCACAAATGTTCTGGGGACTGAAAAGAGTATAAAATATATGGAATATTTAATTAATAAACCCTGTTGTTTCGGAATCAATCCTAAATCTCAGGCCATCAACAGGACAAGTTTTTAATATTATCTAGCTAAAAACTGCCCTCAAAATTCAAATAGTAAGTCTGGGCTATTCAAATCAAGCATATTTCTGCTTCTAATCAGAACTAAACACAAACAAACACTCTCAGACATACACTAAAAGTTTAATAAAAGGAATGACGATAATGAAGGGGTGTGTGCATGTGTGCGCATGAGCAAGGAGAGAGGTGTGACTCATAACAATGGAAATCAATGACTACATTTTCAATCTTGCTCCTGGGCCTGTGGAATGCAACACAGTCATATTCCCAGATGCCTGGGATGATGGGCCAGGCAAGCTAACACAAAAAAGAGAATCACACTCCAGCTTGTGGTGATATGCACAGGGTACACAGGCTCAAATTCTAATTTTGATACTCTTTTTGAACTACTCTTTTTGAACCTAGGTTGTATCATCTATAAAAGGTAAATAACAAACATAGCATCTGCTTTCTGTCTCTCCATAGCCTTATACAATTTTTCCCTTTTGCTAAACCATTTGAAAGTTGCAGACATCAATGACACTTCACTTCAGGAGTATGTGTTTTAACAAAGGACTTGCTGAATCAATTTCCTCAATTCAGTGGTTCCAAACCTCATGAGAGACTCCTGGTGCAATGCTTCTAAACTATATTATGTATGAGAATCACCTGGAGAACTTGTTAAACCACAGACTACTGGGCTTCACTCCCACAGTGTTCTATTCAGAAGGTCTAGGGTGGAGCTCAAATATTTGCATTTTTAACAAATTCCCAGGTGATGCCGCTGGCCCTGGAATCACATTTCGAGAAATACAGTCCTAGTAGACTCTGTGGCCACTGCCAGATATTTAATTAGTCTAGACAGTGCTTCTTCAATTATACTGTGCATACAAAGCCCAAAGCATCTTGGGGTCTTATCAAAATACAGAATCTGATTCAGCAGGACTGGGATAGGATTTGAGATTCTCCATTTATAACAAGCATTCATGTAGTGTAATGCTATAGGTTCTCAACAATGGCTGCAAGTTACAATCAGCTGAGGAGTTTTAAACTATAGTGGTACCCACCCTGGACCAAGGAAATCAATTTCTTGGCTGGGCACGGTGGCTCACACCTGTAATCCGAGCACTGTGAAAGGCTGAGGCAGGTGAATCACCTGAGGTCAGGAGTCCAACGCCAGCCTGGCCAACATGGTGAAACCTCGTCTCTACTAAAAATACAAAAATTAGCTGGGAGTGGTGGTGGGCCCCTGTAATCCCAGCTACTTGGGAGTCTGAGGCAGGAGAATCACTTGAACCCAGGAGGCAGAGGTTGCAGTAAGCCAAGATCATGTCACTGCACTCCAGCTTGGGTGACAGAGCAAGACTGTCTCAAAAAAAAAAAAGAAAGAAAGAAAAATCAATTTTTGTACATAAAAAAAGAAAAATGCAAAGAAAAAAATCTCCAAAAATAATTCTTGTATGTACCTGATATGGTTTGGATGTCTGTACCCTCCAAATAACACGTGGAAATGTGATTCCCACGTGCGAGGTGGGGCCTAATGGGAGATAACTGGATCATACAGGAGGATCTTTCATGAACGGCTTAGCATCATCCCCTTGGTAATAAGTGAGTTCTCGCTCAGTTACTTCACACAAGATCTGGTTGTTTAAGAGCGTCTGGTACCTCCCCACCCTCTCTCCCATGTTCCCAATATTGCCATGTGACATGCTGGCTCTCTGTTGCCTTCCACTATGATTCTAAGTTTCCTAAGGTCTCACCAGAAGCAGATGCCAGCACCATGCTTCCTATAAAGCCCGCAGAACCATGCGCCAAGTTAAATATCTTTTCTTTAAAAATGACCTACCTGCAGGTATTTCTTTATAGTGACACTAGAATGGACGAATACAGTACCCAAGGCTTGAAAACTATGAGGAAAATTTAGAAACTACAGTCTTAAATCAAAGAAACAGGTTTTTAACCACAGATTTCAGTCACTGTGAAACATTCCAAAATTACCTAGTTCTCCAAACACAGAATCTTAGTACTGAAATATAATCTCCTCTTACATCCAAATTTTGACACTGTCCCCACACTCACAAGGTTGAGTCATGTTTTCATCTTCAATGATCCTGATAAAACCCTTGTTTCGACTTTTAATTATAGCACTTACGTCTATAAACCTTGCCCATGTTAGTTGGAACTATATCCTTTCAGTTACTCATGCCAAAACCCTTAAAATGATTCTTTCCAATTCCTTGTTAAACAGATTTGCTGAGGTATAATTAACACGATAAACTACATCTATTTAAATTGTACAGTTTAATGAATTTTGACATGTGTAACATTTGTGAGTCTACTACCACAAATAAGATAACATATATAGTTATCACCTCATGCTCCTTTGTAACCCATTCCACCCTTCCCAAGGCTATCACTGATCTGCTTTCTGTCACTATAAATTAGTGTACATTTTCTAGAAAGTTATATAAATAGAATCATATAATATGGGCCGGGCACGGTGGCTCATGCCTGTAATCCCAGCACTTTGGGAGGCCGAGGCGGGTGGATCAGGAGGTCAGGAGTTCAAGACCAACCTGGCCAACATGGTGAAACCCCGTCTCCACTAAAAATACAAAAATTAGCTGGGCATAGTGGTGCACACCTGTAGTCCCAGCTGCTTGGGAGGCTGAGGCAGGAGAATCACCTGAACCTAGGAGGTGGAGTTTGCAGTGAACCAAGATCGCGCCACTGTACTCCAGCCTAGGTGACAGAGCGAGACTCCGTCTCAAAAAAAAAAAAAAAGGAATCATATAATATGTATTCTTATTTTGATCTGGCTTCCTTCACTCAGTAGTTTATTAATTTTTATTGCAGAGTAGTACTTCACTGCATGGACATACTACAATTTGTTTATCTGTTCATCTGTTAATGGACATTTGGGTTGTTTGCAGTTTGGAGCTACTACAAATAAAACTGCCATGAACATTCATGGATGAATCTCAAAATAATTTTGCTGAGTGAAAGAAGTCACAGACTGGGAGAAAATAGTCACTATATATATATATATATATATATATACACACACACACAAATGGAAACCTGCTAAACTTTTATGAATTATAAATACATAAAGAAAAATTACCAAAATGACTGTAAAATAGAAAACATTGAAAATATGGATTTTACTCTCTTTTAGCAACTGAATTACCTGAGAGTAGTTAGGGTTACAAAGGCAATGTCACTGGAATATAAAAAGACATCCAGAATTAGAAAACACCTGTTTATTCATGATCCTTTCAGACCACAGGTGCCTTAATATTCAAAGCATCCTCTTACAGTGACTCAAATTCCAGAAGAACCAAGCATTACTACGCTAAAATAAAAACAATGACAGGCCAAGTGCAGTGGTTCACGCTTGTAATCCCAGTACTTTGGGAGGCTGAGGCACCACTTTGGGTGGACTGCTTCACGCCAAGAGTTCGAGAACAGCCTAGCCAACATGGTGAAACCATGTCTCTACTAAAAATACAAAAATTAGCCAGGCATGGTGATGCACGCCTGTAAGCCCAGCTGCTCGAGAGGCTGAGACATGAGAATTGCTTGAACCTGGGAGATGGAGGTTTCAGTGAGACTGAGATCATGCCACTGCACTCCAGACTGGGCAATAGAATGAGACTCTGTCTCAAAAAAAAGCAAAACAAAAAGGCAATGACAAAAAGTATCAGTATATATAATAAATAATATAACATGATCATAATGAGGAAGAAAAAAATTTGTAATGCTCTCAGTTTGACTTACATAAAAGAACTGAAAACATAAACTGACAGGTTATAGCTTTCAATAGATAACTGACTAAAAATAAAATTGGTGTCATTTTGCAGCATTAGAGAAATACGTTAACTTATGTATACAATTTTTTTTTTTTTT
>NW_012099654.1:5708641-5709539 GCF_000951045.1 Mandrillus leucophaeus
AAAAAAAAAATAGCTGGGTGTGGTGGTGGGCCCCTGCAATCCCAGCTACTACTCCAGAGGCTGAGGCAGGAGAATCGCTTGAACCCGGGAGGCAGAGACTGCAGTGAGCCGAGATTGCACCATTGCACTCCAGCAACAAGTGTGAAACTCCGTCTCAAAAAAGAAAAAACAAACAAACAACAAAACATATGAAAGAGCTGCAGTTAGTCACCCATAGCAACTCAACCAGGGAAATAATATTTATCCCTTCCACTCCACCCCCCCACCAGTTAGTTTGTTCTAGGACTGTTTAAAAGTCCTAGTTCTATGACTCTTCTGGGGTCCTGAAACAGCCGCCTAGAGCATAGTGACTCTAGGAAAGCCCATGTCTTCACTGTTCTTGGCTTCCCCATTACCTCCTACCATCTAGCTATATGTATTTTCTACATGACTTCAGTATCTTAAGGCCAGTAAAATTAAATTTATAATGAAACTACATTAGTGGCTACTTATTCATGAGAAATGTTATCATTTTTGAAAACAGTATTTACTAATAAATGTTAGATTATCTCATGTAAATCTCACAACAGCCCCATGAGGCAGTTACTATTATTATCCCCACTTTACAGATGAGGGCACTGAGGTTTAAAAGTCTCACTGCTAGGCTGCGCGTGGTGGCTCACACCTGTAATCCCAGCACTTTGGGAGGCCAAGGCAGGCAGATAATGAAGTCAGGATTTCGAGACCAGCCTGGCCAATATGATGAAACCCCGTCTCTACCACAAATATAAAAATTAGCCAGGTGTGGTGGCACATGCATGTAGTCCCAGCTACTTGGGAGTCTGAGGCAGGAGAATCACTTGAACCCAGGAGGCAGAGGTTGCAGTAAGCCAAGATCATGTCACTGCACTCCAGCTTG
>NW_012099654.1:5714474-5726764 GCF_000951045.1 Mandrillus leucophaeus
TTTTTTTTTTTTTTTTTTTTGAGACAGAATCTCACTCTTGTCGTCCAGGCTGGAGTGCAATGATGCAATCTCAGCTCACTGCAACCTCTGCCTCCCAGGTACAATCAATTCTCCTGCCTCAGCCTTTCGAGTAGCTGGGATTATAGGCACCCACCATCACACCCAGCTAATTTTTGTATTTTTAGTAGAGACAGGATTTCACCACATTGGCCAGGCTGGTCTCAAACTCCTGACCTCAAGTGATCCACCAACCTTGGCCTCCCAAAGTCCTGGGATTACAGGTGCGAGCCACTGCACTCAGCCTCTTTTCTTCTTAAATTACCCTGGATTATTGCAACAGTCATGCAGTGGTCTCTCTACCTCGAGCCTTGCCTTTTTCTGCAGGTGTTCTCAATAGAGTAGTTAGAGTTTAGCCACCTGGGCCTCCAAAAGTGCTGGGATTACAGGCGTGAGCCACCGCGTCCAGCTATGGATACAAATTTTAAAAAGAACTGGATATTTTGTTTTCTTTTAAAAATCTCTATCCCACAGAACTAAAGCTAGTTGAGGGTGGAACTCATCCACCAGAGGGGGTCCTTACAAAAGAGGAGAAATAAAATGTTAACAGAAATCAACAGTATAAAACGATTGAAGGTTAGAATATACTTTACAAAACAAAATCCTTTAAGTCCATAAATTCCATACAATCACATGAAAAATTTTGTGTATGTTATTTTTCTAGTAAGCACAATTTTTGTTATTGCAGTGAGTCCCTAGACTCATTTGTTCAGGTGCCCATAAACTGATCAAAAACATATGAAAGAAGTCAGGCACAGTGGCTTACGCCAATAATCACAGCACTCTGGGAGGCCAAGGTGGGCAGATTACCTGAGGTCAGGAGTTTGAGATTAGCCTGGCCAACATGGTGAAATCCCGTCTCTACTAAAAATACAAAAATTAGCCAGGCGTGGTGGTAGGTGCCTGTAATCCCAGCTATTAGGGAGGATGAGGCAGGAGAATCGTTTGAACCCGGGAGGCAGAGGTTGCAGTGAGCCAAGATCACGCCACTGCACTCCAGCCTGGGTAACAAGAGTGAAACTCTGTCTTACAAAAAAAAAAAAAAAAAAATAGCTGGGTGTGGTGGTGGGCCCCTGCAATCCCAGCTACTACTCCAGAGGCTGAGGCAGGAGAATCGCTTGAACCCGGGAGGCAGAGACTGCAGTGAGCCGAGATTGCACCATTGCACTCCAGCAACAAGTGTGAAACTCCGTCTCAAAAAAGAAAAAACAAACAAACAACAAAACATATGAAAGAGCTGCAGTTAGTCACCCATAGCAACTCAACCAGGGAAATAATATTTATCCCTTCCACTCCACCCCCCCACCAGTTAGTTTGTTCTAGGACTGTTTAAAAGTCCTAGTTCTATGACTCTTCTGGGGTCCTGAAACAGCCGCCTAGAGCATAGTGACTCTAGGAAAGCCCATGTCTTCACTGTTCTTGGCTTCCCCATTACCTCCTACCATCTAGCTATATGTATTTTCTACATGACTTCAGTATCTTAAGGCCAGTAAAATTAAATTTATAATGAAACTACATTAGTGGCTACTTATTCATGAGAAATGTTATCATTTTTGAAAACAGTATTTACTAATAAATGTTAGATTATCTCATGTAAATCTCACAACAGCCCCATGAGGCAGTTACTATTATTATCCCCACTTTACAGATGAGGGCACTGAGGTTTAAAAGTCTCACTGCTAGGCTGCGCGTGGTGGCTCACACCTGTAATCCCAGCACTTTGGGAGGCCAAGGCAGGCAGATAATGAAGTCAGGATTTCGAGACCAGCCTGGCCAATATGATGAAACCCCGTCTCTACCACAAATATAAAAATTAGCCAGGCGTGGTGGTGGGCGCCTATAGTCCGAGCTACTCAGGAAGCTGAGGCAGGAGAATAGCTTGAATCCAGGAGGCGGAGGTTGCAGTGAGCTGAGATCGTGCCACTGCACTCCAGGCTGGGCAACGGAGCGAGACTCCATCTCCAAAAAAAATTAAAAAAAAAAAAAAAAAAAAAAAGTCTCACTGCTAGCAAAGAGCAGGTCACAAACCACTGCACTATACCACAAACAAGAAAATAAACATGAGCCAGGCACAGTGGCTCACACCTGTAATCCCAGCACTTCAGGAGGTTGAGACAGAAGGATTGCTTCAGTTCAGGAGTTCAAGACCAGCCTGAGCAACATAGTGAGATCCTGTCTCCACTAAAAATTTTTAAAAATTAGCGGGGTGTACTGGCATATGCCTGTGGTCCCAGCTACTCGGGAAGCTGAGGTGGGAGGATCGCTCGAGCCTGGGAGGTTGAAGTTACAGTGAGCTATGACTGCATCACTGCATTCTAGCCTAGGTGATAGAGCAAGACCATGTCTCAAAAAAAAAAAAAAAGAAAGAAAGAAAAAGAAAAAAGAAACATGATCTAAATATCCAGATTCAAAAGGAATCAAGCAGTGAGCTTAAAGGTAATTCCCAATATACAGTTATCACCTAACCAACAGAAAGGAATGTACAGTAACTGTGTACTTGTTGAGTTCTTCATAGAGAATGAATGAGTAGGTTGAAAAGTAGGACATTATGATGAAAAGGGTTCACTAATCCCCATATGTTGAGTTAGCAAAATTTCTAAGAACTGACAAAACTTTAATTCACCTGCAAGTCTATATTAAAGGAAATTAGTGGCATACATTTGATAAGTTCCAACATATTTATGTGTGTTAAATAAATGTGTTTGGACTATGTTACTTTTTTTTTTTTAAAGATGGAGTTTCGCTCTTGTTGCCCAGGCTGGAGTGCAATGAGGCAGTCTCAGCTCACTGCAACCTCTGCCTCCTGGGTTCAAGCAATTCTCCTGCCTCAGCCTCCCAAGTAAATAGGATTATAGGTACACACCACCACTCCCAGCTAATTTTTGCATTTAGTAGAAATGGAGTTTCACTATGTTGGTCAGGCTGGTCTCGAACTCCTGACCTCAGGTGATACACCTGCCTCAGCTTCCCAAAGTGCTGGGATTACAGGCATGAGCCACTACACCCAGTCTTGGACTACTTTACTTTTAAGGTCCCTTTATGCAATAAAACTCCATGATTATTAGACAAACCGAATTATATAACTTTTATCTTCTAGTTTCATCTAATGATAAAGTAAATTCCTGCCTCTTATACTGTTATTTCTAATTATTTAAACATTAATAACAAGATTAAATCCTACACCTGAGACACATGTACAATCTACTGTAGTTCTAAAGCGCTATATTTTGGGGTTGGTATCTTTGTACTGTGATTCTACAATGTACTACAGTAGTAATTTTTGCCTGTTCAAAAGACATTTCCATTATCCCTTTCAGAATACAAATCCTGCTTCTCCATGATCTGGGCATGTGACCTATGCTGACCAATTATAATATCCTACTATCCTAAACACACAGATTTATTCAAAGATAAGCATGTGACAAAAGCAGAACCTTCCCTGAAATTAATATGCCGACACTACAAAAAAAAGTTCTACTAGGGTTCTAAACTGAATGGATACAGGCTTGGACTGCTGATGCCTTCCTTGCCAGCTGTGAGGAAAAAGTCTACAGTAGGAACTTAATAAACTGAAGTCAAGTAAAGACAAGCAAAAATGAGAGAAAAGAGTGAACCAAAGTCCAGAGGAAATCTATTTGCACCTTGAATTTATTCCAGCCTTCCAGGTTAAGATAGCCAATGCACGGAATTTTTGCTTAAGCTTGTTTATATGGCTTTCCGACATTCGCAAACAAAAAGTCTCTACTGAACTAAGCTGGAGATGACAGATTTCAACATGAGTACTAACACTCAATATTGGCAGTGACTGCCTACAACACGGAGATGAGACTAAGGTCTCCTTCGGGGAAGAATGCAACGATCTAGTAATGGTATCTGCCATGAATAAGGCAGCACATACCACATACTTCTCAGCCCTTGGCTGAGCAGTGTCTTAGGAAATGACACTGGCATATAAAAGCAAAAAGCAGTAAAAAGAGACCAGGAAGCCAAAGCAGAGTGGGAAAAGTTGCATGAGGGAAGAGAAAAACAGTCACACAAAAAATGGCCAATCAAAATAAAAATTAGCTTGATTCAGAACACATTTTAATGTTCCAATTATTCTCTAGTGTAATACTTTAAGAAAAACACAGATCCACTTCAAGCTCATTCTCTGTATTCTTTCTTTATGCTTAAATATACTCTGGATCATTTGTGACTCCGGGAAAAAAGGTTATTGTTCATCAGTTTAGGTTCACATTTAAGGTCAAGTCCCCCTGGTTTCAAGGTGTTCTCCAAATTAAAATTTATGTCAACATATCTACACTTAGTTCTAATTTTTCCAAAGCATGGGACTTGATTTTTGATTCAGGATCAAAAATCCCAGAAGTGAATCCCAGTTCTGCCATGTACTAGCTTAGGCAAATCTCTCAACATTACCTCTGAATATTTCCTTCGTCTGTAAAATGAAAATAATAGTACATACTTCAAAAAGTTGCTGAAAATCAAAGTGTGCCTACAAAGTGGTTGGCATGGTACATGGCACAGAGTAAGAGCTCACTAAACATTAACCATTATTATTTAACATTCATTTAAAAAATTTTCTAATAGCCACTCCATTCCAACCTTCTTAACACCCTAATTAAATGCCCATTTGTTCATTCATTTAACAAAAATATACCACTTACAAATAGAGAAAATAGATGAATCAAATACAGAACTTTTTCACAAGTACAAACTATTAAGATTTAATGGTAGACAGCAACAAGGCAAGAAATAAATATATACGTTCTCTGGCACTTTTGATGGAAAAGTGAAAGATAATAACCGGGCTCTTTAAAGAGTTCATTCATTCAACACATAAATGTAAAGATGTGGTGTAGGAAAGTAGTGGAATACAGCATTTTCTAGAGTAAGGATCAAGGACAACTAAAGTACTAAAGGAAAAAAGGAGGCACGTACGGGAAACAGCAAGTAGTTCAGGTTGGCCTCAGTGAAGATACTTGAATAGGAGTAAAAGAAAGTTAAGACTGCCCTCTCCCTTCTTGACCCCTATCCTTTGTCCCCCTCCCTCCTTCCTTCCTGTCACCATCACTTCCAGCACCGCTGTACCCGTAGGAGCTCCCCAACGGTGATGGGTTCTCAGCCCTCCATGTTACTGTGGGACAAAGAGCTCAAGGAGATCAAGAAGGAGATCAGCTTTTCCCACAGTCAAATCACTTGCTCTATAGCCGGTTCACCAGCCTGGACAAAGAAGAGACTGGCACTCTCAGCCAGGAAGATTTCCTGAGGATTCCAGAACTTGTCATCGACCCACTGGGGGACCAAATCATCAACGCCTTCTTTCCAGAGGGAGAGGACCAGGTAAACTTCCGTGGATTCACGCAAACTTTGGCTCATCTCCGCCTCATTGAGGATAACGAAAAGAGCAAAGATGTGAATGGACCCGAATCACTCAACAGCCGAAGCAACAAACTGCACTTTGCTTTTTGACTATATGAGTTCGATAAAGATGATAAGCTCTCTCGTGATGAGCTGATACAGGTGCTATGCTTGATGGCTGGAGTAAATATCTCAGATGAGCAGCTGGGCAGCATCGCAGACAGGACCATTCAGGAGGCTGATCAGGATGGGGACAGTACCATATCTTTCACAGAATTTGTTAAGGTTTTGGAGAAGGTGGATGTAGAACAGAAAATGAGCATCTGATTTCTTCACTAAAGGACGGAGACCAAACTGTTCCTTGCGGTCTGGTATTTAAGAACTGGAACCTGAAAAGTCCTTCCACCAACCCCACCTCCACCCTATCATTCCCCTTCTCCCAAAGTACTACTGCTGTTGCATGACAACCCCAAATATGTTCTGACAACACAAACCTGCCTTTGGTGCATAAACAGGGCATTACAGAATGGTACACCCAGTCTATTTCTGTTCAGTATGCATTCACTAGTTCTTCATTTATAAGTATCTTCTTCCCCATTCTGTTGCTGAATGCCACATATCCATACAGTCTGAGAAAGTGAGAGAGGGAATCATGCCAAGAACAAGCCAGCAAAGCTCTTTCACCAGATGTAGACTGTAGCCCTACTGTCTTCCCTCCAGCAAGTCTGCCACCATGCTTCTTCATCCTTTTCATATGTCCTTTGCTTCGTACTTCTGTGTCATGCAACATACTGTTCGCTTAGTCTGGCAGTCTTTCTGCTTTTCATTAAGCACCAAAATCTCCTCTGTTCTACTTGGCACAGCTATGCCCTATGTATTTCTGATTTGGCAGGATAGTTCAGGGGTCTGGCAGTTTTTATTTACCTTCATTATTAAATGGGCCTCTGGGATGTTGCCTCTCCAGGAGCTTTTTGGTAACCAACACTTCTCTGAGAAGTATGAGACCATCCTCTGCATCCTACTCTGTCATCAAAGGGCTGCTGGGTGGAGAAACCCATCTTGAAAGGTGGCCTTGGTGAGAGGTGTGGAGTCAAGTTTTCTAGGTTGCTTGTCCACATCACTCTACCTCTGGCCTCTGATTCTCAACTTTGTACCTACATGGCTCCTCTTGTTAGGGCAGTGTTGACTGTTCAAAAAATAGCAATATGCCTACAGGTTTGCTTAGTTGGGGAACACTGTTACCAGAATGGCTGCTCTGACAATATGCCTGGGGACTTTTCCATGGCTTTTTATCAAGGAGGCTGGGCACCCTATAAAGCCTCACGCATTCACACCTTTACAGCATGGTTTATGCCTTAGTGTTACGTGCACTGGAATGTTTTTCACTTCACATTTCCAAGTAGAAAGATTAGTGTGAATTTATCCCAGTCCAAAATATTTAAAGATTGTTTCCTCAGTGTCTTGAAGTTTTGCACAAAATTCTTTTTTTTTTTTTTTTTTGAGACGGAGTCTCACTCTGTCACCCAGGCTGGAGTGCAGTGGCGCAATCTTGGCTCACTGCAACCTCCGCCTCCTGGTTCAAGCAATTCTCCCGCCTCAGCTTCCCAAGTAGCTGGGATTACAGACGTGCACCACCACACCTGGCTAATTTTTTATTTTTAGTAGAGAGGGGGTTTCACCATGTTGGTGAGGTTTGTCTTGAAATCCTGACGTCAGGTGATCCTCCTGCCTCAGCGTACCAAAGCGCTGGGATTACAGGCATAAGCCACCATGCTCAGCCACAAAATTCTTTATGAATTATACACTTGGCAAATGTTAATGACGGAAGCCATAGTCAGTTCCTAATACATGTCCAAAGCATTGACTATTGTATCATTAGCTGCCTGGTTACATTAGCTTCCTAGCTCCTTGTATAGACCACTGCTAATCCCTTAAAAATGAGGTCTGGCACAAGTAGCACAACCTAAGGTGGCATTACAGGTCTTTGAGCAAGCCACAGCAAATTTTCTAAGTTAGCTTAGTTTAGACTTCAGTGAATCAAGCTATTGCCATCCTAATGCATGTCTCTATGAGCCTGTTTATCCAAATATCTGCCCTTGGCTGACTTTCTCTGATTCATTGCTTGCTTGCTTGCTTGCTTGCTTGCTTGTTTCCTTGCTTTGGAAAACTATTGAAGATGTGTACATAATTCTTTAGGAAGGGGACTGCTAAAAAATACGACTGCAAAGTGATGGAAAAGGGTGGAGAACAGGGAAGTAGCTGGGTTGGATGGCTCAAATATAAATGAATGAGAAATTCTTCATGAAGTATCAGTCAGACTTTGTGATCAAGTGAAAATGGAAGAATGTCTGATACTGATCTATTAGGTACTTCAGAGGCTCCTTGACTTGCGTATTTAAAGTTCCTAAGGTTATAGCTTTTCCCCTCTTTTGTCTGTATAGCAAACTGTTTTAATCCACAATTGTGCCTTATTGTTCCATTAAAAGATTATCAACAAATACTTGTGGTTGAAACAAAAAAAAAAAAAGAAAGAGTTAAAACTAAAGTCTGGTCAGCTCGAGATCCTTAAAGGATCTGAAACCAAGTCCAGAATCCCACTTTCATTCTGTCAATAGTGAAAATTTAAAGATTTGTAAGTGGTACAATTATAAGTTCATAACTGTATAGGCAAAAGATGAGTGTGCTATAACATGTAAAATAGATTGGAGAAGAAACGTCTGCTGTATCAGTATGAAATCTGCAAATTAATCAGGCAGCTAGAAAAAACATGAAAAGAAAGTCTGAAGGGAAAAATACTAATACAACCGAATCAGTAAGATTTAAAATTTAATGAAATTTGTGAAGAAGAAATGAAAGATGATTTAGGTTTCAAGCCTTAGGTCTATGAACTGTACTGAGGAAATATGGCTCCCAAACTTCACAGATCACTTACCCATTTTCCAGAATGCCATATCATATTTTAACTTCTTTAATGCACTGAATTATTTTTACCTATCGAGTGAAACATGTATCCTGCAAGAACATGATATAGTAACTAATAAATAGATTCAACAAATCTGGAAGACTGTAAGTATGCTGAGCAGGGAAGAGAATGCGCTACTTATTACATCTGATACATCATAACATACCAATTAAAAGTAGAATTTGAACTTCTGTAATCATTTTTTCATTAAAATAGGAGCCAGGATTCCTATATCCATTTGTTCACTGGTATATCCCTAAATTTCTAGAATGGGGTCTGGTATATTGTTAGAAATCAATAAATCTATTTGTTAAATGCATATATAAATGAGAAAAGAAAGAAGTTACTAAATTTTAAGAAAGGTTCTACGTTGGTCTCAATGTTCTGAGCATTCAATATTCTTGCCCAAACTTTCTTTTATTAAAATAGCCTTCTGTAGGTCACTCTATTTTGAAAAATCTAAAACTGTGACAGATTTAGAAAAATGTTATGACCACTTTAAGTAATACTAAATCACTGTATTAACCACTAAAAGCCAAAACAAAAATCTTAATGCATCGTCAGACATAAAAATAATAATATCTGAGATTTTATACAGATTTTTAGGTATGCTCCATTTTTTGGGTTGGCTCCATTTCACAGTTTGGAAATATTTTTAACTTCAGACATGTGATATAAAGTTAAAATTACCCCTTACCCACATGAATTTCAAGGCAAATATGTTAGTTACTATATGGGAAATTTTAAAATGTGTACTTGCAGAGTTTATCATCTTACCAGGTCTTTCCTTCCCAGTGCCTTTTGACTCAGCAAATTTTTGTATCAAACTTTCAACTGTAGTATTAGCCATGTTATTTATAAATTCTTCATGGACCTATTAAAATGAAATAAAGATAACTTTTTCTTTTTCCACATTCTTAACGTATTTCAGATAAAACTTACACAAGACAATTAAAATTAATTACATCAAAATATGTATTTTTGACCCAAGGCCCTTGAGAACCTTAATTTACCTATATTCCAGCGTTACTAGATCTGTGGGGACCAGCCATCACTTACATTAACCCCTTAACACATAGCCTCATGCCCCTAGAAGTCAAAGCAGCTTTCTGTTCCCATCTTTGAGCTTTCTAAATATCATTCTTTTTTTTTTTTTTTTTGGAGACGGAGTCTCGCTCTGTCGCCCAGGCTGGAGTGCAGTGGCCGGGTCTCAGCTCACTACAAGCTCCGCTTCCCGGGTTTATGCCATTCTCCTGCCTCAGCCTCCCGAGTAGTTGGGACTACAGGCGCCTGCCACCTCGCCCAGCTAGTTTTTTTGTATTTTTTAGTAGAGACGGGGTTTCACCACGTTAGCCAGGATGGTCTCGATCTCCTGACCTCGTGATCCGCCCGTCTCAGCCTCCCAAGTGCTGGGATTACAGGCTTGAGCCACCGCGCCCAGCCGACATCATTCTTATAAGACTTATATAGACAATAAAAATACTTTTGGATTAAAAAAACACACATACACAGTCCGACTCTGTCACCCAGATGGCTGAGTGTCATGGCTCAAGGCCGCCTCAAACTCCTGGGCTCAAGTGATCCTCCCACCTCAGCCTCCCAAGTAGCTGGGACTATAGGCACGCACTATCACACACAAAACTTTTTTAACATTTAAAAATTTTTAAGTATTTTTTAAATTTTTTGTAGAGATGAGGTCTCGCTATGTTGCCCAGGCTGGTCTTGAATTTCTGGGCTCAAGTGATCTTCCTGCCTCGTCCTCCCAAACTGCTGAGATTACTGGTGTGAGCCACCATGCCTAGCTAGTTTGAAGAATAACAGACTTCATCTTTCTCTACTATATTTCAATGTACCCCAAATTGTCATCATTAAACCTTTTATATTTGTGGAACACTTCTAAGTAAAAGTTCTATAGTTTAATATAAAGTTGCTGCTTTAAATTTAAAAATAGTAAAGCTTGAAAAAAGAAAATTCAAAAGTTGATAGCTTTAGAAATTCAATATAAAGAAAACTGAAAGTAGTTAATTTAAAAAATTAATTTGAATTATCATCCTTGGTGGCCAAATGATAAAATATCCGGTTTATTTTATATTTAACACATGTAAATATATTATCTTTACATATTCTTTATCTGGAAAAATTCGGTAACATACTTATGAACTTTGAACAGAGTGAGAAAATATTTTTAAAGAGCTATAAATAAACAAATTTTTCATGAATAGTTCAACATAAAGTAAAAAAACTTACCTGGCCTATCTGCAAATGAATTTCCTTTATAGCATTTGACAAGGATCCTATAATTTCCTTTATGTGAATGAGATGAGTTTCTTCAATATCTTGAAATTTCTGGGTAACATATACAAAGTTATAGATTTATAACATATACAGGTACATACATATGTATTCTGGAATCAAAAGAGCTTTTAGAAATCATCTCTCCCAGCACTTTGGGAAGCTGAGGCAGGTGGATCACTTGAGGTCAGGAGTTGGAGACCAGCCTGGCCAATATGGTGAAACCCTGTCTCTACTAAAAATGCAAAAATTAGCACCTGTAATCCCAGCAATTTGGGAGGCTGAGGCAGGAGAATCGTTTGAACCTGAGAGGCAGAGGTTCCAGTGAGCCAAGATCATGCCACTGCACTGGAGCCTGGATGACAGAGCAAGACTCCGTCTCCAAAAAAAGGAAATCATCTCAATATAATCAAATTTTCCAAGTTACCATTGTTACACAATGTTTAACAAAGCCTCAAGACAAACAGGTCTAGCAGGTAAACTGAAATATGGCACTGCAAAAAGTTAACTTTTTGTTATGTCATGTTTTAGGTAAATACAAACTTTTCTAGTTTTTTTTTTTTTTTTAAGACAGAATCTCGCTGTTGCCCAGACTGGAGTGCAGTGGCACCATCTCGGCTCACTGCAAGCTCCGCCTCCTGGGTTCACACCATTCTCCTGCCTCAGCCTCCCGAATACCTGGGACTACAGGTGCCCGCCACCATACCTGGCTAATTTTATGTATTTTTAGTAGAGACGGGGTTTCACTGTGTTAGCCAGGATAGTCTCGATCTCCTGACCTCGTGATCCACCTGCCTCGGCCTCCCAACGTGCTGGGATTACAGGCGTGAGCCACCACGCACAGCCGAATTTGGAGCTATCACACATTAAAATCTATAATTGTGATCAGAATATTAGGAGACCCAGAAGAGAATAGTGTTAAAAAAAAAAAAAAAAGTTTTAAAAACTGAGAAACAATTAGTTGGCAAAGCAAAAACTACAGTTTACTTTCAAAGACTTTATAATCTAGCCCATAGATTTTCAAAATGTCTTTCTAATCCTTGAAATAATAATATACACCCGGCACAGTGGCTCACACCTATAATCCCAGCACTTTGGGAGGCCAAGGCAGGCAGATCACAAGGTCAGGAGTTTGAGACCAGCCTGACCAACATGGTGAATCCCCATCTCTACTGAAAATACAAAAAATTAGCCAGGCGTGGTGGCATGCACTTGCAATCCCAGCTACTTGGGAGGCTGAGGCAGGAGAATCACTTGAACCCGAGAGGCGGAGGTTGCAGTGAGCCAAGATCGTGCCATTGCACTCCAGTCTGGGCAACAGAGTGAGACTCCATCTCAAAAAAAAAAAAAAAGAAATAATAATATACAATCCCCAAAAGAGATGACTGTGATCAAAGAAAACTGGGAAAGCCTATATACTTTATTTCAGCAGTTCTCAATCGAAGGTGAGGATGAGTTAGATCACCTGGAGAATGTTTTCAAACTTCAAAACAAATAGATCCTCCAGTACTGCCTGGGGAATGGGGGCTGAAAGAGGTGAGAATGTTGTTTGGAAAACATTTCCAAGTTACTCTGATATCCCCAGAGAGAAAACCGCTGCTTACCTTGCCTTGCCTTGATA